>NC_091224.1:28157687-28215187 GCF_040958095.1 Procambarus clarkii
CCCTGAGAATGGCCACCCCCGGAGAACCAACAAGTCCGACATAGGACGACAACTAGACAAGGCCGCCTGCAGAAACCGAGTGACAGCAGCTTCCTCAAACAGCAACGGACAAAAAGTGACAAAAATTTAAGAGCCAGGACTCAAACGGATAGGAAGGAGCGAACACGGCCTGGCAGCACGAGAGGTGAGAAGCAAAGAACAGAGACACCGCCTCCCTGAGAGTCCGTGCAAACAGCTTCAACAGTGCGGCCGACGCCCGAGCTGCCGAGGCCAGCGCACCAGACGAAGGCCGGGCACTCAACGCCTCCACATCCTCCCTAAGCCTGTCCGAGAACAGCTCAAGAAGAGAAAAGAAGCACAAGACCGAGGCCAAATGCCCTCTAGTGCACAAGTCCTCAGCTACCAAAGACGCCGAAAGCATGGAAACCTGCACGTGCAGCTGCACAAGGCCACCATCAAGAAGAAGCACAGAGGCAAACAAGCACGCATTAAGACGCTCAAATTGGCCCCCCAAAATAAACCTGCAGAACCGTAGCAGTCTCCCGTCATCCAAGTGTTCAGGTCCGACAAAACCCATGCCATACTCCCAGCGAAAAGAAAGGGCAGTCTGAAAGCCTCTGGGACCTCATGATGCACCCAATATGGGAAAGAGCTGAACTCAAACAAGGACTGATCCATCAGAGGCAAAATCAGGGTCTCACAGGAGGTACGTCGCAAATGCCTCCCGAACTTCCTTAGGCGAGATTCAAGAAGCAGAAAACCTCTGGAAGGAAGGAGCTGAGAAACCCAAGGGAACCCATAACTGAACACGAAGAGGAGCCGATCCCAAATCATAGTGATACAGGGAAGGGGGGTAAGAAAACCCCTTTCCCCTGCAGCAACAAACCTTGTGAAGAGGGAACCAAAACCCAAGCGGAATCGAAGGGGGCCCAGGCCCCGCAGGTCAACTCCTCCCCAGCCACGGGATTCTTTACACCAGGACCTGGGGTAGAGCTGTCCTCCATGCCTTCTACCCCTGAAGAAAAAGGCAGACTCCAGGGGAAAGGTAGCAAAGAAGTGGGGGATCTGATGGTAGAACCCAAAAGCCTCAACAGGAGGAGCGGGCTCAAATGCCTCTGCCCCCAACTCGAATGGGGCAGCACCCGAAGCCGCCAAAGTCTCATAAACTAAAACCAGCCCCAACTCCGAAACCCTCAGATGTTTCAGAGCTGGGAGTAAGGAGGAGGGGGAAGCAGAAGCAGAAGGACTGGGGAGTGCAGACTGAACCAGAGTCGAAGCGACTAACACCCCTAAGTCTGGTACCCTATAACCAAAACGGGGCAGCCTCGGGGTGTCTAAGTAGGCAATCAATCTAGCTCATTGAAGCAACCTAAACCAAGCATGCAAGGCGGATGCCGCCTTTACCCGAACCTCAATGTCAATACAGTAGAATGGGTAAATTAGAGTACTGGCAGACTCTCGCACATCTCACAAGACTCTGGGTCAAAGGTGGTGTTGACCCAACAGGCAGCATGACAGACAAAAAAAGGTGACTGTCACTTTGAGACAAGGGCACATAGCCCCCTTCAAACTCGCACAAGGCAATCGGGAACTCGGAAAACCCATTCATCGGTCTAACAAACCCCAACAAGATTTTCCAGGACACAGGTTAACTGCTAAAGGGAAGCCCAGGCAAGGTGCTGCAGAGCCGGTTAAACCCAAGAACTGACAAATAGGGATGAACTAAAATTTAACCCATATGACATGTACAATCACGGGGGCCAAGAGGGCGACCACCAAAATACTAGTACCTTAAGCAGACCAATAGCGAAACAAGGCAGACCTCCCTCCAGGCAAGGAAAACAAAAATAAAAGAAATCAACCCCCCCCCCCTCAAAAGTACAACGTTACCAGAAGGAACAAGAACACGGCCACCGCGATGGTAGGACAGCTGCGCAGCACTTTGCCCCCTTCCAGTAACAATACCACTTCCAACCCAAGGCCAAACAAAGGCCATGAGACCCTAGCTGGCCCCAAGAGCGGGGTAAATGCCGAGCAGCAAGGACCCCTACGGAAGTGGAATCCCAAAGTCACTATGGAAGGTAACACTAGCACCCAAGGGTAGTTACCTTACCTTGAGGTGCCTCCGGGGCTTAGTGTCCCCGCGGCCCGGTCGTCGACCAGGCCTCCTGGTTGCTGGACTGATCAACCAGGCTGTTAGACGCGGCTGCTCGCAGCCTGACGTATGAGTCACAGCCTGGTTGATCAGGTATCCTTTGGAGGTGCTTATCCAGTTCTCTCTTGAACACTGTGAGGGGTCGGCCAGTTATGCCCCTTATGTGTAGTGGAAGCGTGTTGAAGTCTCGGGCCTCTGATGTTGATAGAGTTCTCTCTCAGAGTACCTGTTGCACCTCTGCTTTTCAACGGGGGTATTCTGCACATCCTGCCATGTCTTCTGGTCTCATGTGATGTTATTTCTGTGTGCAGGTTTGGGACCAGCCCCTCAATTATTTTCCACGTGTAAATTATTATGTATCTCTCCCGCCTGCGCTCAAGGGAGTACTGGTACAGATTTAGGCTCTTTAGTCGGTCCCAGTAATTTAGATGTTTTACTGAGTGGATTCTAACAGTAAAGGATCTCTGCACACTCTCCAGGTCAGCAATTTCTCCAGCTTTGAAAGGGGCTGTCATTGTGCAGCAGTACTAACAGGGCACTTAGGGAAGGTAGCCCTAAGTGCATGCAGCCCCAGTACACTGAATTTTCACTTGGCCACTGCACCACAAAACAGCAGAGAACACCACAAAGGCAAAACACCACCAAGAAATCGAGGCGAGTCGAGGACCGGCCGAGATCGCATGAGCCAACGAACGATGGGAGTAGCCAGCATGAGGGGTGGGGTCAGGGGAGGAGAGGGCTGAGTGGACAAGCGGCGCCGAGTACGACGTTTGTTTGTTTCCTTGGGTATTGGGGGTGCTTGGGTGCTGCCTCTGTTCAATCTTCGGTTGCAATTTTCTTACCAAGTGGGGTATGTTTTGTTATACTTACCTTTCTGGGTGCCTAATCCCAGTCGATGGCACAGTTGATGTCGATGATAACCACATGATACCTGGTTGATGGGGTTCTGGGAGTTCTTCTACTCCCCAAGCCCGGCCCGAGGCCAGGCTCGACTTGTGAGAGTTTGGTCCACCAGGCTGTTGCTTGGAGCGGCCCGCAGACCCACATACCCACCTACCATACATGGAGGAAACATACATGGGTTGTTTCCATGGGCCATTGCTTCCTGTGCCTCTTTGAGGGGGGCCAGGTTCTAGTTCATGGTCCCCGGTAGACTGAACTCCAATTGATTGATGCCCCAGACTAATAAGTCGCATATCAGTCCGATATCTCCAGGAAGATTACAGGGCTCCCCACAGAACAGTTTGTCATAGAGAAGCATCTGCAGCCACATCACCCCCTAAAAACCAGGAGGCAACAGATCCTTGGTGGGAAGCATCAGCTCAACTATCACCACTGCTGCTGCTGTGGAAGGGGCAATCCCCTCAGAAGGCCCAGCTACGCTACTCGCCCCAGACTCCGAAACCCTCAGATGCTTCACAGCTCGGAGCAAAGGAGGGGGGAACAAGAAGCCCAGTGCACCATGCCAAAGGACTTGGGGAAAGAGAATTAGAGATGAACTTTGAAGACGTGCAAACCACAAGCCTCTGAAACTCAGAATCACTATAATATACAAGGGACAACTCTAGCATGTGTCAGACTATGCTGACATCAGGCAATTGACTGAAAAGGTATGCCAGTTTAGGGTAGAAGCTTCCCAGTGCTGCCAGCTGCTAGCGAGCTGCTCAAACTAGTGAGACAATGACAACTACTGGGGAGTGGGGCCATTTAAGGGTGTGGGTCTTTTCCTGCTTTGTTAACCTTTACCTTCCTACTGTCTGTTTTGATTCGCTATCTTTCCTTGGTAAGGATGATCAGTTGATACCCTACTTTCTTCACCTCTATGAGGGGGCCAGGCTTTGGCCTGTAGTGAATTTATAAGCATGGAACTAATCAATATGGCCCCTTCCAGAGAAGGGACATCACTGGGAAATAGGGCAAGCCTTTAGCTTCACCCATGTACACCTATGAATAACTGCAGCCAACCATTCCACTATTTACTGCAGATACACATGTAATCTGATTTAACCTTATCAAACCCTCATGTCTCACGTACAGCCAGTCACTTTCCAGAATTAAGCCCGTGGCAATGAGAAGATGCAGAAAAGTTAAAATTTAAGATTTTAACATAAAAATGAGAAAACAAGTAAGAGCCGTGAGGAGGATTCGAATCCACTCACTCGGTATTCTCGAGCTAATGCCCTAGAGTCTAGGGCATTAGCTCGAGTGGTCTAGGGCCTAGACCACTACACCACAACATGGTCAAAAGCAATGCAACCCGGGATTCAACTTTTTTGCTTTTGCCCATGTGAAGGTGTAGTGAACTAGGGGGTTGGCTTAGTTAGCCTCGTGGCTCCTAATGATGGTCTCATTGATACATCACGTTTATGTGATTTCATTGTACATAAAAATACATTTTGTGACTTGAGTATATAAGAGTGGTGTGTCTAGAGAACGTGTAGAACATAATGGCAAACAAAGACAGGAGCATCAAGGAGGAAGTGCAGGACCTTAGCAAGGAACAAATACAAAGCATACGTTTAGTGAGCTGAAATGTTTAGCGAGAAGTCTTTATAAAACTTGTGTGAAAAATATGCAATAACAAAATATTGATAAGCAATTCAAGAAGAAAACCAAGGAATATCCAGATCAAATTTCTACTTACAGAAATCAACTTAAAAATAATGAAAGCATGAAAGATGCATTACAAATCTGTAGAAAATACTGACAGGCATTTTGCACATTTCTTTTTAGATTCAATTTGTTCAATACGTCAAACAAGAAGTTAGGGAAGTTTGTCAATCTATACCATTCTCCGGCCAGAAAGAGGCGGCTTCCTTAGATAAAGTTTTAGGTACTGTATTGCCAATACAACTCCTTACTTTGATGAACTCATTATTGTCAGTAAAAATGCCAAACAATATAAGGACATAATGGTGCTGATGCAGCACCACCGATAAACTAACTCCACTGCTACCAACTAATACTCAAAATACATTATTGTCAGTAAATATGCCAAACAATATAAGGACATAATGGTGCTGATGCAGCAGCACTGATAAACTAACTCCACTGCTACCAACTAATACTCAAAATACATTATTGTCAGTAAAAATGCCAAACAATATAAGGACATAATGCTGCTGATGCAGCACCACCGATAAACTAACTCCACTGCTACCAACTAATACTCAAAATACATTAAAACAAGATTTTCTAAGACTACAGCCCATCCTCCTGTTTTGGTAGTACTTGTAATAACAATGAGCACCATAGTCCACATGCTGACATACAATGCAATTAGAAAGTAAAAATCGCTACTATTTTATCTAGACGAACCGAAAAAGATTTCTATTCATGTTATAAAGACAAACTAAACTAACCTTACCTAACCTTCCTAGGCTTAGTACATACTATGAGGCCTAATATAGTACATGTGTGTTATACTAGACCTAGGAATATTCAAGTTTGTTTTCTAACTTCATTTTTTTTAAGACTATAAAGTGAATAGTACCAAATTCTACTATCTAATTGCTTAGTACATCAATCTTTGTACTAAAGTGCACATAGTTACAAAAATTATTATCTAAACAGGAGGATGGGTTGAAGAATACAATCCCCACCCCCCACTTCATGAGCGTATCACTATATATCCCCCCCCCCCACCCACCCACTTCATGAGCGTATCATTCGGCTGCTCCCTCATGCAAGATACCACCGAGTATTAGGATATCTCGAGATGATTTCGGGGCTTTTAGTGTCCCCGACCAGGCCTCCACCCCCAGGAAGGAAGCAGCCCGTGACAGCTGACTAACACCCAGGTACCTATTTACTGCAAGGTAACAGGGGCATAGGGTGAAAGAAACTCTGCCCATTGTTTCTCGCCGGCGCCTGGGATCGAACCCAGGACCACAGGATCACAAGTCCAGCGTGCTATCCGCTCGGCCGACCGGCTCCCTGACTTTTCTCAGGAGTGTTGTGCTTACCAAATTGTATCAACAGGTAGTTAGAGTGAGATGATCGCTGCTCTAATAGCTGCTGTACTTGGAACATGTGTGCCTTCCCCCACATTCCAGGACTGTTATACTTGCTCTTCCAGCTGCTATTTAATGCAAATAATTTTTATTATATTTTGCTCATCTCACTTCTAACATTGTTAGGTTTAGTAACACGAGCCTCCCCCTCGTAGTTCAACTCTTAAAAATCTCGGGTACTTGTTTCACGGTAAATTTCTTGAAATCTCGGTTTTCTTTTAGTTTTACTAGATGTAGGTTCCATGCTGGAGCTGCATACTCAAGCATTCATTTAACATATACAATATTGTGTACTGTATACTACTCTTAGAGTCCTTGCTTAGCTTCTTTAAAACTAGCCTTGTGTTCCCCAATTTTACATACGCAGCTCTTGTTACTTTGTTAAAGTGTGCCACTGGGGCGCAGGATCCAGGAGTGGATGTAACTCCAGCCTTTTTCTTTGTTGTTACCTACAACCGCCTCCTTTTTCCCTCTCCTAAACCTCAGTGTGACTGACAGTCTGGGACAATTTTTCAGTCAAGTTTGACTTACGTTGTCATAAATATGATGTGGGCTATGTAGATACAGTATGTGTTATGCTCCAATAGTAAGCACTGTAGTGCATATATCAGCTACACATGTATGGTTGTCATTGCACATATCAATCACTTGAGGACAGTTCTTTCTGATCAGTGCTGGTATGTACAACAGTGGTTTAATTATTTCAGCAAAATCCTTTAAATCTTGGCCCTCTGGTTTTAGCAAATGGTCATAGGCATTTGAAGCTCCTTTGTTTGTACAGTACGTCAAAAAATGCAGTCTCAATGGCAGCTTAGAGGTTTTGAAAGTTGTGTGCATCAATCCCTTTAGGATTCAGTCACAAATTTCTCAGTTGTTTTCTAGCTTGCAGACATGCAGTACTTAGCCAGTTTGTGAGCTCAGTGCTAATTGTTTCTCTCTTCATTGACCCTTTCATTTCCTCAGGATGATGTGCCAAAGGTGTTCTTAAAGACTTGGGGTACAGTCTGTGTTTAGGCTCTTCAGTTTTCCCGTGGGTATTCTATCATACCTCGAGCTTTCCCATCCCTTGCACTGAATGGCTTTGAGCATAACATGCTGTTGGCATATGGATGTTGGACAAGAGAGTGGTGTGAATGACTCGTCCTTCCTCATAAACTACTATTTTCCATGACCTTTTTCCTAACGGCCAACCAGTCACTTATTTCCCAAGCATTGTCTCCAACCTCATGGCTTGTTGCCCCTACCCCCTAAGAATGCTTATTGGCAGGTTTTAATGCACACAAAACTTAGGAACTTCGAAGGATTTTATATTGGGGAAACAAGTTATCACTTTGGTGCTCTTCCATTTAAGCTCAAACGTGCTCCCAGGATGTTCATGTCTTGGGCTTCAGTACTCGATGTCTGTCTTATTTGCACACTCGGTGCTCAATAAAGCCTACTAACCATGAATCAGGTGCTAGAGATGCTTCAAAAGTTCAGCACTCACAGTCCTGCCAAAATTCCAGTTTCAGCCCTTACAGAAATTGCCCTGGTTAGGACTGGTTTATGATACCTCACCCCCCCCTCCTCCCCCACAACTTCTTAACTGAGGCCACATTCGAGCAATTGGCTCATGTGTACTGTGTGATTAGTAAGTGTCTATTCGGTTGTCATGAGCTTGGGCCCCTTCTAGGCATGTGGAACGGCGTATATAGTGTAAACCCTGGGCTAGTTGTCTTCTTTGAATTCAGTTCAGTGAATGCCTACTCCTGTCACTTGGGCCTTGTACTCTTTTTGTTGTATTTCTGCACAGATTTAAAGCCTCAGGCTGGCCTGTGCTACTTCAATATTACCTGAGCAATGGATTAATGTTATGATTTGTTGTGAGCTCTTAACATAAATGTCTGGCTCAGGATGGGGGTTAACACTCAGAATGGCACTGGAGTGCATAGCTCTATCAAGGAGCTCAGCTAGGTCTTCACTTCAGCAGCTTGTCAGGATGCATTGTCTTATATGGGGGGGGGGGCTCCTATTGATTACCTTCTTTGGCAATAAGCATGGATCATGATTCCCACTTAGAGCATCTTGGGAATTAGTTCAATCAGCTGTCACCATTCATGTAGTGTGCGCGCTAGAGACTGTCTCAACCTTTCGTCCAGTCGGTGCTATACAAGATGGATGAGGTCCCCCTTCATTGGATACAAGAGAGAGACTTTGCATGCCTTGGGTAGAACATTTTGTATCCACCTTGTGATGCAGTTGCTGTTGATCAAATGCATGTCAAATGAAACTGTTGGAAGATCATCTGTCTCCTACAGTCAGGATGCAGAATAGAACCAGTGAAGAGCAGAGGTGCCATAGGCACAATCAGAGAACACTGTATAAACATCAGAGGTCCACGGTTGTTCAACGTCCTGCCAGCGAGCATAAGAAATATTGCCGAAACAACCGTGGACATCTTCAAGAGGAAACTAGATAGTTTTCTTCAAGGTGTGCCGGACCAACCGGGCTGCAGTGGATATGTGGGCCTGCAGGCCACTCCAAGCAACAGCCTGTTGGACCAAGCTCTCACAAGTCAAGCATGGCCTCGGGTCAGGCTTGGAGAATAGAACTCCCAGAACCCCATCAAGCAGGTATCAAGCAAGCATGTAATACAACTTGCCTCCTGGGAGGCAAGTTCAGGGAGCCGGTCGGCCAAGCGGACAGCACGCTGGACTTGTGATCCTGTGGTCCCGGGTTCGATCCCGGGCGCTGGCGAGAAATAATGGGCAGAGTTTCTTTCACCCTATGCCCCTGTTACCTTGCAGTAAAATAGGTACCTGGGTGTTAGTCAGCTGTCACCGGCTGCTTCCTGGGGGTGGAGGCCTGGTCGAGGACCGGGCCGCGGGGACACTAAAGCCCCGAAATCATCTCAAGATATCCTCAAGATAACTCAAGACAACCTGTTGCCTGGTTCGTAATACTAGTCAGGTGTCTCAACCCTGTCCCTCTTATTATTAAATAGCAGCAACCAGAAAATTCCAGAACTCTTTGGAAGGTGTCATCTCTGTCTGTGGCAACTGCAGTGACCTTCCACTCTCACTACTTAGAGGAAGAAAACGTATCAAATACAACCAATTCCTATAAGCAAGCATAGTTAGACTGGTAAATTTTCCCTTCACTTAATTCAGCTGAGTTCAGCAGATTTAATCATTCTTCTTAAGCTATGTTGGTGCCTGCTAAATCTCTTGAAGTAACTTCATAAATGGTCCATAATATCTCACTTGAGCACTTTAACACTTTCGCGGGATCAGGACGCACCCCGGCGTCCTGTTTCGCCTACCCGCTTCCGCTAAGTGGACATTAAGTTATGTCCTCTTTTAAAATATTTGTATAAAATTCAATTTTAATCCGATTTCATTGGGGTTTGTTTCAAACGACGCGCCATGAAGTTCTCTTTCTCACCACTAGGCCGCCCGGCGCGTCGGCCTAGCCGGTCACGTGACGGGCCCATTGTTTTCGTGTCACGTGTCGTGAGTCGATCACGCTCCCCTCACATGCCAAACTCGAGCATTTTTACCCGTTTTTACCCGTTTACCCGAAACATTGAGAGAACTTGGGGTGTACACATGTGGCACAATTAGAATGCTACGTGGCGCCCCAAAGGTATTGCAAGCTCTAGCCAAGGGTAAACTTCCACTGGATACCACCGTATACCGCCGCAAAGATAACACCTTCATTCTCCTGTGGAAAGACAAGTGAGTAGTCTCAATAATTACCAACATCCACAATGCAGACACTCAGCAAGTTCAGCGAAGGAAACAAATTCGCCAAAGAGACGGAACAAGTGGAATACAACAGGTAACAGTGAACAAACCGACTGCAATTTGCGAGTACAATAAGTTCATGAAAGGTGTGGACCACTTCGATCAAATGGTTAAATATTACCATTTTACCAGGAAAACTCACAAGTGGACCAAAAAGATTACCTTTTATTTCCTGCAAATGGCATTGCATAATGCCTATGTTTTGTACAAATACAACACAACTGATCGAAAAAAGCTAACATTGCTACAGTTCCACGAAGTGGCAATCTGGGCCCTATTGAACTGGGACACAGAGGAGTGGCCTAAAACATCATCATCATCTCAACTCTTGCGGCACGCTCCAGACATAAATGATGACACAGCTCCTGCCAATGCTGACGCCATGCCAACTCCCGGACCTAACGGGAGGCGGCCTTTGTTCACTACACCACCTCAAGATGAAGCAGCAACAGATTCTGAACCCGAGATGTCTGTTACACTGCCATCTGAACCCGACATGTCTGCCACACTGCCAGTTGACGAAACTGTTTTGTCAGATGAATCTGACTCTCCTGCAAATGTTTCACCTCAACCGAGAAGACCTGGCCCTATTGTTGATTCAGAAAATCGCATGAACACAAAACTGAAACATGAACTTTACAGACTGCCCAAACGTCTCAAGTGTCATGTATGCGCACGGTCCGGTAAAAGGAAGGACACGAACATAGGATGCAGGACCTGCAACGTTGCACTCTGTGTTATTCCCTGCTACACCAATTACCACCGGAAAAGGGTGTATTGGGTGGTGAAGAAGTAACCACCCGCAACAGCTTCACTCCACCTACAAACCATCTGTTGAGCAACTTCAGGAATGAAGAACCTGAAGAAGGTGGAGTGAAGAACAAATGCTCAACTTACTGTTCCACAACCAGCCTTCCCTTGGTAAGTACACCTATTTGGTCCAAGTTTGTGTAGTATAATTTAGCTCATAGAACATTCTATTGTGAACACATTGCCACAAAAATGAATGACATACATACAATAATAATATCAGGACAGTGAAATAAGTATAAACTTTCAAAGCAACGTTTCGCGCATGTGTCATCCGGTCACCGTTACCGGGTAACAGTGCGCCCACTTCCCACACTCTTGCGGGTGGGCCGCGACCATTATTCTACGATTATATTCATATCACCGTGTTGGGAATTTCATTGGGAGTCCATTGATACCAAAATTAAGGCTGTAGGACAATTGTAGAGGTGATAATAATCCCAAGAGTAAAAACATTTTGTTGCTGTTGGGCGCTCACGGCGACTCATCTTTGTAGTTATTTTTTTCGTGCTGGTATCTCTATAGCCTTCGTGACTTTTTTTACTGATGTTCTTCTAGAGAATTTTATTGCGAACACGTTGGTACCAAAATGAAATACGTAGCATGAGAACTAAGGTCAGAAGAGTAAAAAGAGTATACACATTTTTGTTTTTACGCTTAAGCGATAAAAACGCAGCGCGCACATATGGTTGTTTCCCCTGACCTTCGCCGGGAGCGCGAAAGTGTTAACATATCTCCCCGTGCCTTGGGCTGCATATCACAGCCTTTATGAACGTTAATCATGTTTTATCAACCACGAGTCCCACCATTGGTCACATGTCCTACATACTGTATGCCACATTTGCTGCCTTAGTCAAAGCTTCCTTCTGATTTTGAGATTCAAGCTCAGCTCTTCTCTTCTCACAGTACATCTTCACCTTCACTAGGAGGTTTCTTCAGAAGCTTCACTGCATGAATTATTATGTAGATGACCCAAGGCACTCTCCCTTACCTGCACCACCTGCTTCATCTGGGCCAGGTGGCACACCTTCCTCCTACTTCATCTGGGCCAGGTGGCACACCTTCCTCCTGCCTCATCTTGGCCAGGTGGCACACCTTCCTCCTGCATCATCTGGGCCAGGTGGCACACCTTCCTCCTACTTCATCTGGGCCAGGTGGCACACCTTCCTCCTGCCTCATCTTGGCCAGGTGGCACACCTTCCTCCTGCATCATCTAGGCCAGGTGGCACACCTTCCTCCTGCCTCATCTTGGCCAGGTGGCACACCTTCCTCCTACTTCATCTGGGCCAGGTGGCACACCTTCCTCCCAGAAGCCATCTTTGGACTTCACTTTGCAGCAAAGATGAGTGTTTCTCCCAGTTGGTTTAGTGTTTGAGAGTAAAAATGTACACGAGGAAGAAACTAAGTGCAAGTAATCAGAAATAAGGCTTGTAGTTAATACCGTACAAAACAATCCTTTCTGAGCATCATATATGACTGCTCTCATTCCTTCCTATTTTCCAGTTCCATCCCGCATCTGCATAGCTCCTCGACGATGTCTTGTTGTACTCACCTAGTTGTGCTTGCAGGGGGTTGAGATTTAGCTCTTTGGTCCCACCTCTCAACCGTCAAACTTTGTATGTGGTAGGGTGCGGGTCAGTGGACGTGGTAGTGAACATGGTGCTGGTATTTAGTGAGGCCGGCGAGGTTGACAAAGCAGATTAGCAAGTAGTTGGAGACAGCCCTAATTTGATCAGCACAGCTTCAATGCAAGGGGCTATTATTTGCCATGGACTGGCCTTTAATTGTCAAATTGCAAACTAGAGTGATTACCTTCTCCAGTGACTTGCCCTTTTTAATGTAATGCTACATGAATGCTTGATAGTTGTTGTGGTTCAGTGCTTTATGTCATCTGTGCCTAACTGCACAATTTCAAGCCCAAAGATACAGTAAAAGCCTTGCACAAGGAAGCAACCAAAAGATACAGTTTACAAAAGATGCTCCGTAAGGCAAAGATGCCTTATTTATAATTTAAACCAAACTTTAACAAATCAAACACTTGAGTACAAGATGTATTACCCCTCAAACATTCCTCTAAACTAACGAGCACTAAGCTACATTTTAGATATTGTATATTAAATACAATTATCCAATAAACAATGAGAATTTAGCCAGTCTACATAAAATTAAATCCAAGATTACAATACCTACACAACCATACTATAAATCTGACAAAATCCGTAGGAGCCGTGAGAAGGATTCGAGCCTATGCTCCGAGTACTCCCAAGGAAACGCCTTAGTCCACCACAAGGTCAAAAGAATTGCAACGTGGGGATTCAACTGAATCCTTTAGGGTTCCTGAAGCTTTCACTTAAGTCTAATCAGGATTTCACACAATTTCCCCACATGCACTCTGGCCTATAGTCTAGGAATTCTGCTCTCAACACTTCTCAAATGCACAAAGAAATCACATTAACGTGATGTATCAACGAGAAAATCAGTAAGAGCAGCGAGGAGAATCATCCTCACGGTTCCTACCGACTTTCTCATTGATACGTTACGTTAGTGTGATTATGTTTTGTGCATAAATATCTTTTATAGAACTGTCGACAGGCATCCAATATTACTCGACAGGAAGAAATACTGAAGGTGCCATTCATACATTATGCCAGGGTGGGCTTGCCACATAATGCAATAATGATGAAAACACAGAGATCACACTAATGTTATGCATCAAATGAACAAATCCACAAGTATTTGTGGATTTGAAATGAACAAATCTTGTGGATTTGTTCATTTGATGCATCACGTTAGTGTGATCTCTGTGTGTGATGATGTAAGGGCGAAGAGGAAGAACGGCCTATTGACATAGCTCGGGTGCAGGGGGGGGGGGGGTTGTGTAAAAGCCTGGTTTGTGCCTTGGAGAGGCTACTGGATCCAGTAAGTTCAGTAGAACTTCGGTTTCAACCCTTTTAACCCTGTCGTAGCTCAGTCGATTAAGGCAGTGTCTGGGATGCTCCCGGACGCAGGTTCGAATCCTCATCACGGCCCTTGTGGATTTGTTCATGATGAAAACATTCTATAATATAGTGCCTGACATGCACAAAAATCTACATGTTGCCCTGGCATATAGATTAGTACTGTATACATTAGTCAAAATACTGTACATTCTTTTCCTGTAAGATCTTTGTCAAATGTGATACAGGCCCTTATAAATTATCTTGACCCTTTTGCTACAAAGGCTGAGACTTGCCCAACCCAAAATATTTCTTCAGAGCAGGAAGCAACATTTTGTCCACTCTGATAGAACATCATTTCTGGACAGTACAGTAATAATACTTGTATTACGACCTCGAAAATGTTAAATCAATAACCTTGAAGAGCTGCTAACTGGGCAAGGTAACCCCTAACACTACTCCTCTCGTGCCACTACCAACCCTTACTCAGAAACCACTCCATCGCTCATCCTTTCATCTGTCTGAAAGTAAGTACGTATAGCAACTCTTTGCTCGAAAGTACCAATACTTGTGTTGTGATGGACCACCAGATAGTTAACTGTTATATTATTGAATTTGCATAAACTGGAAACTTTTTTAACCGCAACATAAATTTAAGATTGGCTCAAATATCTCCTAATCTCTTCTAGCAAGCCTAAACCTAATACAAATTATCTTAGGCCTAATATAGTACAAATAGATATTATTCTAGACCTAGGAATATTTAAGTTTCCAGCTGTATATTTTCTGGAATTAATCGTACAAAAAGTGGTTTACTAGCGGTCCACCACTACATATTACTACTCTTGACCAAATAGTTACTGTAATTACTATCATGCCAGGAGAATGGCTTGTCAAAAACACCCAACTTAAGGTGTCTTGAGCATCACACCATACCATTTACACCTCTGACAACAAATTGGCCATAAACGTGTCAATTTGCAAGCTTAATAGCATTTTGTTGCTGAATCTTTTCTTAATGTGCTTTTCCTTTCCCATTCTGGATTCGTTTTCTAACAAATCACAGGATATTAAAGTCAATCTGCTACTCAATTTGAAGTCCATCCTCCTTTTTGGATAGTACTTATGGACACGACGTGTACCATCGTACACATATTGACTTAAAAAGGACAGTTACAAAGGAGAATTAGGTACTATTGCATTTGGACAAATCGGAAAAGGTTTTGCATTTATACTGATAATAAAACCTAACCATCCTAGGCCTAATATACACTCTGAGGCCTAATGTACCACATATATGTGCTGTACTAGGCCTAGGAATGTTTAAGTTTGGTTTTTAGATTATTTTTTTCAGATTATGAAGTGAATAGTACCAAATTCTACTGTTTAATTAGTCCATTACATCAAAATATGCATAAAAGCCCAGTTACCAAAAGTACTATTTAAATAGGACGAGTTGTTATTTTGACACAAATGTTGTAAAAGAAATTGTGCAGAATGCCAAGAGCATTGTACTAACAGACTGGTCCCTCTGCAGGCAGAGTTGTAGGACCAGGGTAGAAGTGGGAAGAATCACAAGTCAGCAGCACAGTAGAGGCTTCAGCAGGTAGTGGCGGCACCCCAACTCCTGAGAGGGAGAGTGTATCACCTGAGCACGACGACGACAACGACGACGACGACGACGACGACAACGACTCGACGGCTGTAGTCTTGCGGAGGGGCATGAGGCTAATGCTAGATGTGATGTGATCATGTTGACCCTTTTGCAACTGAAGCTGCAGTTGCTCACAGCTTCGCGATAACTGTTCTATCTCCTTCAGCAATGTTTGCTTCTCCTTCACACCATCATCAGTCTGTTCAAAAGCAAGTGGAATATAAACATACTGCATAAAATGTATCCATGTTGTTCTTTAATTAAGGGATGAGAATTCATGAACAGGTACTCATGTTAATGGATGAAATTTACTTCACATCATAATTTCTACATATACAAAACAAATTTAAATCTTTTATCTTGATTTCTAATATTGATTTTTTTAAACAAGGGGGATGCTTTATCTTACATTGTTTGCTCTGTTGAATCTTCATTCTTTCACCAGTGGACAAGGTTAAAAAATAGGCAAGATCCAACAGAGTAAAACTACATCTGTGTTTCAAAGTCGTCACTTAAAATGGTCACTATTATTCGTACAGGCATGTCTAATTCTGATAGTCTTTACTCATATCAAGAACAAATGGTTCTTATGTTTCAGAAGTATGAGACAAAGCAGCAGGTATCTATGATATTTCCTTTCTTCTAAGTCTGGTATGTGTGGGGATACATTGTAAAATGGAACTTATTCAAGAAATTGACATGGGATCACTGGATTGTTTCAAGAAGTTACACATACATACATACATACATACATACATACATACATACATACATACATACATACATACATACATACATACATACATACATAACATACATGAGTTTGGTTGGATATAAATAGAAGTAATCTTGCATGAACAAAGAGGCCTTCTGTAGTTTCCTCTAATTTTATGTATACTGTATATTCTAGTTATTATGCAATGTAAACCAATTTTGTCAAGCTTAACATATAAGGCTCTGACAGTTTGACTTAATGGGTTAATTAAAAATGGGAAATCGATAGTTTTCATAGTGATGAAGTACCATACCATTGATTACTGATGGGTAGACAATCTTTGTGGAAAGGGAAAGTGTATGTTGAGTTAGAATTATCCCCTCCAGTAATTGGAGGGTGGGTAATTCTGGGTTGAAACAAGACATCAATGTATGAAAAATGTGTTTTAATTCACACCACAGCGAAGGTGGTGTGAATTTAGAAGGGCGAGGGGAAGTGGGTGTTGTGAGAGCATGGGTAGGTATGAGAGGAGTGGGCAGGCAGTGAAGGTAGGGAATAAGGAGGCTGTGGGAAGGATGGGTTGGGGGGGGGGGATTGATCAGTCCAGCAACCAGGAGGCCTGGTCGACAACCGGGCCGCGGGGACGCTAAGCCCCGGAAGCACCTCAAGGTAACCTCAAGGTAAGGTAAGGGGATCAGACTGAATGATGGGGTTGTGGGTGTTGAGCATGTGATAAAAGTAACTGATAATGTCTAAGTAATTAAACAGTAGGCCTAATAATGGGAAGGCGAATCAATGATGACATGTTATATGATCACTTGGTTCAAAGATCACTGTGCAAGAAACTAAAAGTAGTACATATGCACATGTCAATCAGACTATTCTTCAAGTACAATACCTACCAACTCCAATTTTCACATTTTATCCAAGAAACATACTTACATTCCTCGTATAATAAAGAACAAAGCAAACTTTACAATCAAAGTGCTGCCTAACACACACAGTAAACAACAAGTGTAGCAAAGGAGCTCCAGGATAATTTAAATGCCTAAGTATTGTTAAACAGGTTGAAGGCGAGTGGAGCACCACAGGGTTCAGGTCTTGCACCGGATATTTGTATTGTCTACATAAACAACCTACCAGATGGAATACAGAATAATATGAACATGTTTGCCGAGATGCTAAGATACTTAGGAAGATAAACTTGGACCGTTGTCACGCCCTTCGAGAAGACCTGGACAAAAGTGTATGGAGCATCACTTGGCAAATGGAATTTAAGAAGAATAAATGCCATGTTATGGTTCACGTATGTGGAAAATGAGAAAACAGATGACACCCAACCTACAAATTATGCGAAAAAGCTTTAAAAAATTATAATAAAGGAAGATATCTAAGGGTGGTTCTAGAAAGAAAATTGTCACCCGAGACCCACATAAAGGACATTGCGCGAGAAGCCTATGCTGCACTTTACCATTTCAGAATTTCTTTTAAATACATGGATGGTGAAATAGAAATTGTTCACAGCCTTTGTAAGACCAAAGTTGGAATATGTCGCATCTGTATGGTGCCCATATCTTAAGAAGCACATCAACAAACTAGAAAAGGTGCAGACATGCAACTTCCAGAACTGAAAGACAAGAGCTACAAGGAGAGCTAAAGGCATTAAATATGCCAAAGCTAAAAGATGGAAAAAAGAGGCGATATGGTCACTACGTAGAAAACAGTAATGGGAATCAAGAAAATGCATACAGTAATGAAGAATTCTTGAGACCTAGTATTTCAAGAACTAGAGGCCATATATTTAAGCTAACAAAACAAAGCTTCTGGAAAAACATTAGAAAGTTCACTTTTGCAAGCAGAATGGTAGATGGTTGGAACAAGTTAAGTGAGAAGGTGGTGGAGGCTAGAACCGTCAGTAGCTTCACAACAACAAAAAATGACGGTGCTGGGAAGACGAGACATCACGACTGTAGCTCTCATCTTGTAACTAAACTTAGGTAATTACAATGACACTTGTATTACATATACAGTACAAAGGTGTTATATACTCCACAACATGAATGTGCACCATTCCTGTGCCAGGTAAGTCCACTACGGGCTCACCACAGCCCGTAGTGGACTTGCCTGGCACAGGAGCGGGGCAAGTAGCACGGGCTCACCACAGCCTGTGCTATTTGCCCCGCTCCTGTGCCAGGTAAGTCACGGGCTCACCACAGCCCGTGCTACTTGGAACTTGTTCCGAGTAGCTGAATCTATAACAACATCCACAACATTTGGCCAGCTGTCATGTTCCACCATTAACACTTTCGATGCCTGATCATGCACAGTTTGTCATATAACCAAAATACGCCAAGTGTGTGTGTGATGACGCATCAAGACGTCATTAACCCCTAAACTGCGCAAAACATCATATGAAGTGTGACATTGAACGCAGTTTTTTAAATTTTCTGAAACTCTTTCAAATGTTTTGTGCATAATCTACAAGGCAAATCCTCCAACATTGTCTAAATGATACCAGTGTAACATGAAAAACAAGAAATAACAAATAATTATCAAATTGAACATTGAAAACTTCAGATTTTGAAATTGGCTGCAAAAAATTTAAAACATCACCAATTGTTCATTTGGTGTTATTATGCTCTTAGAATAACATATGATCTTCATTTTCATATAATTGGAATATAGGTTTTCAGTATAGTTTACTGTAAAAAAAAAAAAAAGTGTCACTATGGCATTTGAAATGTGCAAATTTAGAGAACAAAAATTTATAACTCCAAACATTTAAGAGTTTATGAAAAATCAATTCTATAGGGATTGTAGAACGAACAGCTGTGCACACTACTGTATATGTAAAAATGGTGAGAATCGGTCAGAAACTAGATTTTTGGATACTAAAGTTGAAACTCTAGTTAAAGATATACAATGAATAAGGCAGTTCTACTTCATGAATTTACTTGTATGTTTTAATAAACATTGTTTGGTATTCATACTCGAATATGTGAAAGTTGTGGGTCAATACGTGATGAAATGAAGTCAAGAAAAAATAACCCTTAAAAAAAAAAATGTAGGGATAATTATCCCTACACAATCGACTTGAGAATGGTCCAGGACGGACCGAAACGTCGTCGTCCCTTCAATTTCTAGTGTGTGGTCTGGTCAACATACTTCAGCCACGTTATTGTGACTCATCGCCTGCATAGGGATAATTATAATGATTTAGGGGATATATTTAGGGGTATACTTTATATGAGTAAAACGGCCCTAATCTAGTCCCTAATCATCAAAACAACCTAAAGAAACGAGGAAAATAGAGTTTGAAATCTGGGAAAAAATTAGCAAAAATATAAATTCAAAGTCCCAAGTTCTGAGAGTTGACCGATTTATTTGTAGACCAATTTAATTCTGTCTTCACATAGTAAGGGATGGGTACGCACTCTCTAAGATGTAAAGGTTACAACAAATTTAAATAATAAACAATGAAAAAAAAAAAAAAAAAAAAAAAAAAAAAAAAAATCACCGAAAAAACTAAATTTGGGATATTGTTGAATGTAACTGGTAATAACATTGGGCAATGTATTTATATGATATATAATAAAATACAGCATAATAACATACTCATTCTTATTTGTGTTATTATGTATTACTCAGCAATGCTACAAAGGCACCAGCGACATATTAACTTTGTGGGCACTTCTTGCTACTATTCCTCTTCTTCGTGCGTCACACAGGTGCCAGCATCTCTCTATTACTGCATTATCCACCAGTTCCAGTTAATAGCAACTGTTCTCCTAATCAACAAATTCTCTTTTTTTTTTTTTTTTTTTTAAATATTTGTCTAAAATAAATTTCTGAAAATATTTTCATGTAAGTTTCACGACACAGAAGCAAACAAGTTGGAGATTTGTTTAACATTTTTAAGTAATTTTTACGTAATTCAAATATTTTTTCACAATTATGCCCCCATATACTGAGCAGTTTAACCACTGTGCTGCTCGACTATCAAATACGGCACCCTCCCCCCCCCCCTGTGCGCAAGAAATAAATTATCTGGATTTTTTTTTGGGGGGGGGGGGGGGTGTTAAAACCCTTCCCCGAGTATGGATATGTGAACAAAAACTCAAAATTGAACTTACTTTGGCCGCAATGGGGTCTGTAAGTTTGCACGTGATATCATTCCCTGGTCGCCTGTGGCGTACGCTCCCGGGGCCAGTAGCACGCTCGGTTCAAGATGCGTGAGTTGCCACGAATATATTTCTGTTCATCTTTTGCACACAGTTCCAAATATATATTTTTTTGTTTTTTCGTGCCAATCCTATGTATAATGAATACGGCACTATATTATGGCAGTAGAACATCAGTACTCTTCGAAGACACTGTGTTACGTGCATCACACATGTGTACATATATCTTGCACATATTTCCAATGTATCATGCTAATTTATGTACATATATATACAATCTATTTACACACCGTACAGTATCACGCACTATATACACACATACCATAAACACATTCAGAACGCCACGTGTAAGAGATATGCTGCGAAACAGCCAACGGGGCATGGTGGAACCTTGCACTCCATACACTTGGTGCCGATGCATCTTCGCTTTTGTTCTCTTCGGATAGTGTTCTTGAATACTATACAGGCACATTTACCCTTATCTCGTGATGCTGTGCCTGGTATATACTCAAGCATGTGGACACCGAACATCTCGTTACCCCTCAGTCTGTCTGGAGCTGCGTGTGGCATTGTTGCTTGCACCCCGCACAGTGCAACAGAGCCCTTCTTGCCATATTTTACGAGCAGTTGTGACACAACAGCAACGCCAAATGTCCGTATTGGCGGTCTGCCAGATTTTACCAGATACATATTGAAGCAGTTGAGCACTGCAACATCTATGAGGTGGAAAAAGAACTTTTTTGTCCACTTCACAGACTTCCGCACGCACTCGACGGCACCGAGCATCGTGTCACATTTATCTACGAGGCACATGTTTACGTTGTAGTCTATGACAGTCTGTTTTATATATGAGGAAGCACATTTGAAAGTGGATTTTGCCACTGTCCAACATGGCACCAGTGTGAATTGTAGTCAACATATTCACCTGGAGTCTGTCCCTCCACCGCACTGAGAGCATATTGTCACACTTGCGCAGCTAGCAATCACCCACTGCTATACCTATGCCAAACACTGGTATTTCCTTCCTGTGGGCCTTCACAGTGCCACATACGCCGGTGTTGTGGGCAAGGAGGTATCTGGTCAACAAGGGGCTGGTGTAATAGTTGTCAGTGAACAGTATACGCCTCTTGTTCAACAACGATTCCATCAGGGTTTTGACGAAACTGCCGGAGAACCCATGTTCATCTTGAGCTGGTATGTCGACATCTGTACCAGAATACAGAATCATGCAGGCGATGAGTTACAATAACGTGGCTAAAGTATGTTGACCAGACCACACACTAGAAGGTGAAGGAACGACGACGTTTCAGTCCGTCCTGGACCATTCTCAAGTCGATCGACTTGAGAATGGTCCAGGATGGACCGAAACGTCATCGTCCCTTCACCTTCTAGTGTGTGGTCTGGTCAACATACAGAATCATGTCCATGACGATACCAGTTTCACAATCGTACAGCACGAAAAACTTGAGTCCAAATCAGTGCCGCTTTGATGGGATGTACTGCTTGAATGCCAGTCGCCCCTTGAACAGTACAAGCGATTCGTCGATTACCACATTCTGTGCAGGTACAAAATAATCGCAGAACTTGCCTCTCCTGTCACTGAACACCTTCCGTACCTTCCACAGTTTATCGTGGAAGTTACTATTCCACAGTCCTCATTTGCATTATTTTCAAAATACAGGCACCTGAGGAACAACAGGAACCTATCTCGCGACATATACCTGTTGAACACGGGCGATGGAACAAGGCTGTCTTTACTCCAATAAACCTGGATGACGTGTTTCTCGGAATGCTTCATCATCATGCTCAGTGCGAGAAACATGTACATTTCATCAATTGTGGTGTCCTTCCATTGCGCGAGGCATGAGGCAGGTAAAATGCTGGTGTCTATGAGGCTGTGAGCGTATCTGTCTCGGTCACAAGATGGGTCATTAATTCGTTGTCAAAACACACCAGGAAATAGTCTATTTCTGCCATTTCCTCACATGTATACGGAAATAATGGTGTCACACCAACATCAGAAGCATCAAATGTTGGTATTTGTGTTATCTTGAGTTATCTTGAGATGATTTCGGGGCTTTTAGTGTCCCCGCGGCCCGGTCCTCGACCAGGCCTCCACCCCCAGGAAGCAGTCCGTGACAGCTGACTAACACCCAGGTACCTATTATACTGCTAGGTAACAGGGGCATAGGGTGAAAGAAACTCTGCCCATTGTTTCTCGCCAGCGCCTGGGAGTGAACCCAGGACCACAGGATCACAAGTCCCGCGTGCTGTCCGCTCGGCCGACCGGCTCCCAACAGAACCCATTTGTGGAACAAATGTGGCACAATCCTCCCACACAGGTACACCCAGGGGTTTGGTTTTGGTGCCAACACCACGGCCAACACCACCACGAGCACCTAAAACACGGGCTACGTCGTCTCGTGTTGGAGCTGCGTGAGGGTATGGATGGTTGAGGAGGCTGGTCTACGTATCGTAGGCCTACCATGAACACTTGATGTCGAGGGTCCATTGTCGTCATTGTCCTGTTGCTGCGAGACACAATGTCGCTTGCCATAACGTGTTGCTAAGGCAGCAAAATCCTGCCTGGTAACACCCTCGCTGCTTGTACTCGGGTCGTCCACACTACTTGTATCGGCGCCTATGTCACTGAAGCCCGAGAAAGATTCATCGTAAGAACTATCACTGAATAAACTTGCATCAGGGGGACACACATGGTGGTGGTGATTGACCCAGGGTGGCGAGGCAGGCTGGGCGAGGCGCGTGTACCGTACATGCTTGCAACATCATCCACCTCAGTCTCTCCCTCCCTCGTATCAGACCTCTGCGTAAGGTCTTTCTCTGGATCATAGTCTAAGTCATCATCCATAACACCGTCATCATACAAAATATAGCGTATCTGCTCCTCAGAGAGTCGTTTTCCATGACTGTGGGTGACCGTAGAACGGGAGCTTGTAGACGATGTATCAGACATTGTTGCTGCTTTGAAACTGAGGCTCCCCACGGCTGCAGGGCATATCTTGAGGTTATCTTGAGATGATTTCGGGGCTTCAGTGTCCCCGCGGCCCGGTCCTCGACCAGGCCTCCACCCCCAGGAAGCAGCCCGTGACAGCTGACTAACTCCCAGGTACCTATTTACTGCTAGGTAACAGGGGCATTCAGGATGAAAGAAACTTTGCCCATTTGTTTCTGCCTCGTGTGGGAATCGAACCCGCGCCACAGAATTACGAGTCCTGCGCGCTATCAACCAGGCTACGAGGCCCCCATGCTGGGATTTTTTTTCAAGATGGCAGACAATCACCGAGGCCCCCAGGCATCCATTTTGTACCCGTGTCACCGCGCGCCAGTTTTGAATGGACCGCGAAAAATAGAAATACCCGGAGGTGCGTTGTGCACCCCGTGTCGAGCGCCTGCAGGCTCGTTGCACAGTTCAGTGGTTAAGGGTTAATTGAAAAATTTGTAAGGATTCCATTTATTGTCCAAATACTATGGGACTTGTTTTAAAATGAGCAACATCTTCCCATTCTCTGTATACCCCCACGTGGCATTCTGACCCCGCCGTATGGGCACCTACCCACGCTGAAGACTCACTGTTCTGGTGACCTCGCTCGCGACAGCCGCAGCGTCCTCTCGAGTCAAAAAATTTCCCCATTCAGGATATTTTATCTCGGGTATTTGTTGCTACCGGCTTTATCAACACTGCAAATTGACTTCCAGATGGATACTGATCAAGAACAGTCAATCCATGATGAAATCATTGAAAGAAACAAGCATGAGGGTAAAGTTATTGAGTGTTCGTTGAAAGCATAGAATGGTGAGACTTATATGTTCTTTTTTTCTTTTCTTTTTTTTATATACTGTATATATATATATATACAAGAGTTGTTACATTCTTGTACAGCCACTAGTACGCGTAGCGTTTCAGGCAGGTCCCTGGAATACGATCCCCGCCGCGAAGAATCGTTTTTACAACCAAGTACTCATTTTACTGTTGAGTTAAACAGAGGCTACAGTTAAGGATTTGTGTCCAGCACATCCTCCCCGGCCAGAATACGAACCCATGACAAAACGCTCGCGGAACGCCAGGCGAATGTCTTACCACTACACCACAGAGACTGGTAAATATATGCAAATATTACTTAACAGCATTCAATTGTGAACTAAAAACTACATAGTTAAAAAATGAAGGACGTAGCATGAAAATTGAAGTGAGAAAGCTAAAAAAAAAAAAAAAAAAAAAAAAAAAAAAAAAAAAAAAAAAATTGGAGTGTTGTCGTGAGCTCACGGACAACGATCGGGTTATCTTGTGGTGCACAGCGGATTTAATTATAGAAAAGTGACTTACAGTGATACCTCGGTTTAAGAGTTTAATCCGTTCCTGGAGACGGCTCGTATTCCGAAAACTTGTAATCCGAAGCTAATCTCCCCATAAGAAATACTGTAATGGGAAATGAATTAATCCGTTCCTGACTACCCAAAAACTCCACTTCAAACTAAATTTTATACCTAATTCATCTAAATAAACCTACAAAACTATGTTCAATTTATTAATTACCCTTGTTGATGAATGCTGTAGGCGTATGGAAGATGGTAAGGAGGGGAAGGAGGAGAGGTGTTACTGTTTGGAAGGGGAGTCCCCTTCTATTATCACATCAGGCAGTAAAGACCTTTCTGGTGTGCACTCCCTGGCACATTTTGCCTGAGTACCACTAGGTCCTGGTTGTGGCTCACTGCTCGATTTTCTCACAACAAATCTGTCCATGGAAGCTTGTTTTTCCCTTCGCAAGCTGTCTCTGTAGTAAGGCATCACATTGTCATTGAAAAGATTAAGGCAACGGCCTACTACAGCTTTCTCTGGGTGAGTCTTTTCAATAAAAGTTTGCATCTCTTCCCACATCCGATACACCTTCTTAATGTCTGCAGAAGGGACATTCTGTACTGCCTCATCCTCCTCCACTGGAGAAACATCCTCAGCTGTGTCTTCTTGCTGTTCCTTTTGAAGGGCTTGGAGTTCTTCGGTGGTCAGTTTTTCGTTGTGTTCTTCCACCAACTCCTCCACATCACCACCATCCAATTCCAAGCCCATTTGCTGGCCCAGAGTAATAATTTCCTCAACAATAGGCGCATCATTTACAGGTCTAGGCCCTCAAAGTCTAGTTCTGTCACACATTCAGGCCACAATTTTCTCCAGCCAGAGATCAGGGTTCTCTCAGTCACTTCTTGCCAGGCTTTGTCAACGAGTTTTAAAGCACTACAAATGTTAAAATGGAGTTTCCAGAACTCTTTGAGGGCGAGTTGTGTGGCTTCAGTCACTTCAAAACATTTCCGGAAAAGTGCCCTTTCATAAAGTTTCTTAAAATTCGCTATGATTTTCTGGTCCATAGGCTGAATTAGAGGAGTGGTGTTAGGAGGAAGGAATTTATCTGTGAGGAATTTATTGTATCTGGGCAACAATTCATCTTCCAAGCCTGGAGGATGAGCAGGAGCATTGTCGAGGAGAAGCAGGGCCTTCAGTGGCAAATGTTTCTCCTGCAGATATTTTTCTATGGCAGGGCGCACCACTTCATTCACCCACTTCGAAAAAAAATCCTAGTCACCCATGCCTTATTATTAGCCCTCCACATCACACACATTTGGTTTTTCTGCACTTTATACTGTTTGAAAACCCTTGGATTTTCAGAATGATACACTAGCAAGGGTTTAATTTTCAAATCGCCACTCGCATTTGAACACTGCACATGCGTAAACCTATCTTTCATAGGCTTGTGTCCGGGCAATGATTTTTCCTCCTTGGTAATGTATGCCCTCTTAGGCAATCTTTTCCAGAACAGTCCTGTTTCATCACAATTAAACACTTGTTGCGGTAGGTATCCCTCAGCCTCTGCAAACTCTTTAAATTCTTCAATAAATCTTTCAGCTACTGGTTTGTCTGAGCTGGCAGCCTCCCCATGCCTCGCAACACTTTTGTTATAGATTAAGCTACTCTGAACAAGCTCCAAGTAGCACAGGCTATGGTGAGCCCATAGTCGCAACACTATGGATACCACTTCTTTTTCTAAATTTTTCAAACCATCCCCTGCTTGCCTTAAAGTCTATCGTGTCTGCACTCGTTCCAGGGGCTTTCTTTACAAGGTCTTCATGCAATACCTTGGCTTTCTCACAAATGATGGCCTCTTTAACACTATCACCTGCTAACTCTTTGTTGTGTATCCAAATTAATAACAACTTTTCCACTTCTTCAAGTATTTGTGGTCTTTGTTTCGTGAGTGTTCTTACGCCTTTTGCCACTTTAGCACTCATAATGTCCTTTTTCTTGCTAAGTATAGTGCATAGCGTTGATGTGGCTTTGTTGTACTGCCTACAAAGTTCAACAACACGTGTACCATTTTCATGCTTCTGAATGATCTCTTGTTTTTCCTCTATTGTCATCTTCACATGCGCTTTCTTGCCTTGATCCTTACCACTGGCTTTCTTGGGACCCATGGTGAGATATATAATAACAACTTTTATGGTTAAATGACCAAAAATCCAACAAAACACTGAAAATCCTGGTGAAGAATTGAGGCGGGATAGTCACTGGGCGCGAGGCACTGGTAAACTGAGGGGCGATCGCCGTACCAAGACGAGCTAGTTCGACCTGTACGCGTATCAACACCCTCGCCTTCCGAGGCAAATTTTCCGAGGAAATCCTGCTCGTATTCTGAAAAACTCGTACTCAGGGACACTCGTATTCCGAGGTACCACTGTATATGTTCTTATATGCAAATATCACTTTCCAGCATTCTTCAGTGAACAATTTAATACCAAATTGAATGACGTAGCACGAAAATTAAGGTGAGAAAGTTTAAAAGAGTAATAACATTGGAGTGAAGTTGTGTGCTAACGGGCAACGCTCGGCCAACCTTGTGGTGTGCGGCGGCTAACCCACCGGTCCAGCAGAAGTGCTAAATAACACAAAAGTTACCTTTCTTTTCTGGTTGTCTAAAGTTTGCTGGAGAGAATCTAGCTGATTCTGTTTTTGTATCCTCTCACGTTTCAGTCGTTCAACCTGGAAAAAATAAACACTGTACTCGTACGGTTTATCAAAAGTTAACTTAATAATCCTTTGCCATACAACAGGCAATAAATAGGTAGACACGGTAGCTACATAAATAATCAAAATGAGCTTAAATTGTATTATTTTTGTTCAACAGATATATTACATTAACAACTTTATAGACAGCTGGCAGGTACAGTATTAAGAAATAAACATTTTACAAATACAGTACTGTACCTATATATACAGTACCTTTAAAATAATGCACATTTTATATATATTTCCTAGATATTTTGGTATTGCAGATGTTAGAGAAAAGTTATATATCTCTCCCCAACCACTTACCCCCCCCTCTCCCTCCACCCTCCCCTCCCCCCATTGGTGGCAAAGACTGGTTACAGTTGGTGGGACCGAGGCTGGTAAGTGGAGGTGATGCTGCTGACTGCTGTTATAGGACATGATGGTTGAGGTAGATCAGAGGTGGTCCTGCCTCTGGATGAGCTGTGATGAGATTGCAGATGCTGTGGTCAGACAGACTTATGTCCCCATCCACTTGATTTCGAGCAAGGTTTCTCACTAATTGGTTGATGTGAAATTGCTTGATGTCATTTGTAGTACATAGAATTCTTGGGAAATGAGTGCAGATGTTATTTGTAATACTGTATGTGGAATTCCTGGAATGTTTGGATAGCTGCTACATGATTTCTAATGTAGTTGCTACAGTTTATTTAAATACTATAGTATTTACAGGTTGAGGATGACCTCGTACGACAGACCTTAGGTTGAGGACGACCTCGTAGTACCATGAAACTCAAAGCATTTCATCAAGTACTGACTAAGCCGCAATGATCGAAGAGGTACAGATCTCTTGTGTAGACACGTGTATTCTGCAAACCCTGGACCTGAAGTCTCTCTTGCTGTCATTGTGTTTCACAGTCTTGTTATCTGTCACTTGTTACATCTAGCAGTTTGTCTCCCAGTGTTGTTAGCCATGGTGACTTAGCGTGGCCATCGGCAAATGACTGGCTGGTGCAGCTATTTGAGAGCTAAAGGCTATGTAGTTCCATGGCCCCATTAGCCACCCCATCTGCCTTCAGTATTCCTCTCCTGGATTACAGGTCACTACCACCTTCACGAGTTTTCACTATCGTGAGCTCCACTATGGTGTTTTTGTTTATACAGTATCTTATTTTACACTAGAGCAGCATTTCTGAATTGGGGTTCCACAGAATCCTAAGGTAACTAGGGTTTCTGCAGGAGATAGTGATAATTGTTTAATTCTAATCATGTGCAAGTGTATTTTTTGGTTTAATTTTTCTCATTTAACCAGTACCAAGAGCAAAGGCAGAAAGCATCTCCTTTCAGTTGACAATGAAATTCGTGAGTGAACATTAAAGTATGGCTCAAAATTATTTCAAGGGTACAAAGGCTAGGAAATGCTGCACATGAGGATTAAGTAGTCTTAACTCTTGGTGAGTTAAGAGGAAGAAACTGTGAAAGACTGGAGTTAAATTGACCATTCCGACCCAGGACTCAAACTTAATCATTTGAGCCTTTGACCTGGCAATTCCACTCATGATGTTGCTGCCATTTCTTACACATACCAACTCACACACCGGGTTGTCACTGCTTTATCAGGGTGATGCTTTTCCAAGAATTCATTCACCTTTTCAAACATTCCCAATACTTCCCTGATCTCACTGGAAGAGGCAGCATCCTCCCTTACCTCCTCATCCCCTTACTAACGGTGCAAATTGATGAGGCCCTGCCATACTCCCTTGTGAGATCAGTCACACAGACACCACGCTCATGCTTTGCTATAATTTCCTTCTTCAAATCCACAGTAATTGTGTCTTTCTTCATCTTGACAACACTATCTATAGCAAGCAGCTTCTTTGGCAACATCGTGCGTTACAAATTGTAGTCACAAAACCACAAAAAAACAAAGAAAAGCACAAATAAATGCAGAGGGATGCTTGTCGTGCACGATACAACAACAACACTGGCATCGGAGGCATCCGAGAATTTGCGAGAACCCACGAGACGCTAGAAAGCACCATGTGGTTTTGCTCGTTAATAGAGGTGAGGCTCGTCAATAGAGAAATTTGCTGCGAGTGGCTGGGTCGTTACTCGAAATGCTCGTAAATAGAGCCGCTCGTTAATGGAGGTGCCACTGTACATTATATAGTGTAGGTGAAATTCATAATGTAACAGTATTTTGTAAGCTATTTACTCTGAGGTTTTTCAATGTTCACATCATGTCTACACTTCTGTTCTGGAGTTTTGGTTCTCCACTCTTTGGCAACACTGGTGCTACATTTGTACCCAGTGTTATCCACTACAGTGTTACTTTTGGGGACTGTCAAGTCTCTGCTTGGTGCAGCATTGACGGTTGTCATGCTGTGAACCTAAATTATATAAAGGCTATTCTTCCTAAAGATTACAATTACAGCATTAATAAAAATAAAAGCCCATATATAATTGGACACATGATCCAAATGTCTGAAAATAAAGGAAGTGACTGAGTTCTCCATCCTGGACCATTATCACAACATGTAAAAAAAAAAGGGATGGGGGGGTATTTCTGCCATGTTACTGTATTTGACTTACCGTCTCACAAATCATCAATAATCATTCAAATATAATTCAGCCACCATTTCCCTGTTAGCCTCAAGGTCCCAACCTTTCACCAGTCTACCACGGTTACCAAGTAACCATGGTCGACTGGTTACAAGACAGCTCTGTCTTGTTCCAACCTTTACTGCACCTGGCAGGCTACCTTGAGGTTACCTTGAGGTGGTTTCGGAGCTTAACATCTCTGCTGCCCGGTCTGGTGTATGAAGCAATACTGTAGGAGATTTGTCTCAGATTTGGTAAAAGCTTCACAAGGATCACCTATTCTTAAAGGATGCTTTAATGCCTTCTGGCTATCTTGAGGTTATCTTGAGATGATTTCGGGGCTTAGCATCCCCGCGGCCCGGTCCTCGACCAGGCGTCCTTTTTGTTACACACGCCCAGGAAGCAGCCCGTAGCAGCTGTCTAACTCCTAGGTACCTATTTACTGCTAGGTAACAGGGGCATCAGGGTGAAAGAAACTTTTTGCCCATTTGTCTCCACCTTCACCGCGGATCGATCCCGGAACCTCAGGACTACGAATCCGAAGCGCTATCCACTCAGCTGTCAGGTGCCCTCGCTAAGTCAATTACTTGTATGATAAGGTTTCAAGCTTGAAATTGCTCTGCTACACACGTGTTTTTGAGTGCATCAGTTTGCTCATGTTTCAACTAATACGCACCTGGCTCCCAAACCACCTCAGTTTGTTGGGGGATCTATGGACTACAGTCTGTTTCATGCAGGCATTTGCAAGAGATGGAAATACAGTACCGTACAATTATAACTGATATATACTACCACTATAACAATGATTCACAAGATATTCACTTCACACCTATTTTAAAATGTCCTAGAATATTGTGTGTAACTGACTACTATTACTAATATATTGCCCAAAATGCTTTATGTAATAGTGGCTTTAGGCATTGTATGTACTAGCTCTATCTATAAATCAATTAATTTATGTAAAATCTCTTGTATGTATGTACCTTACCTGAATAAACATTTATTATTAATTATTATTATTATATGTTAATTGACTATATGTCAATTAACATATATATAAATTTCTGAACAATTTGATGCAACTAGACTCAGTTGAGAGATTACACTCAAACCGCTCCTCTCTCAACAGTGTTAAAATGGCTCTAAAAATCTGCCAATGGGGTATTTTCCAATACAGTACAGTATCAATGGGAACTTTCCTTGCACCACCCACCATAGGTCATTAAAGTTTCACACCGAAGCACCACAATGTTATTCTTTATATATCACATGTACCTGGATGGGGTTCTGGGGGGGGGTTCTACTCCCCAAGCCCCCCCCAATAAACTAGACACAGCCATAAGGCATCAATAATGGAGATATGCAGGCGATGAGTCACAATAACGTGGCTGAAGTATGTTGACCAGACCACACACTAAAAGTTGAAGGGACGACGACGTTTCGGTCCGTCCTGGACCATTCTCAACTTGAGAATGGTCCAGGACGGACCGAAACGTCGTCGTCCCTTCAACTTTTAGTGTGTGGTCTGGTCATCAATAATGGAGATACCCAATAAATAGGGTACAGTCAAAAGGTATTCACTCAAAATGTGGGGAGAGAATGTTGTGTGTGTCATAATGAAAAAAACCTGCATAAGGTACATATATCAATGTGAAATATGTTACAGTGGCCTAAGCCAAGAACTAAAAGGTGGGTTCCCTGTCTCACCTGGTTCTCTAGCTCCTCAACTTTACTGAGTGCCGAGGTACTCAGGCCCTGCTTCCACTCCGAGGCCGAGCCAAACCAACTCATGGTATTTTAGTCAACAATCATTACCACCTGTAAACATGACAACAACAGTTAATATCATACATACATACATACACAATAAAACACAGGTACTCTACTGCTGTACTCTTACAGTTAGCAATCAAACACCATACTGTAATTTATGGAAGCTTTTTAAAATGACAGTAAAACATTAGTTGTATACAGTACTGCACAGTTCACATCATTTTCACATCAAATGTCACATCATTTGTTAACTATTCACATGTGCCAGTTTCCTATCATCCATGGTACCTGGAGCATACCTGGCGAGGGTCTCAGGAGTTCTTGTACCGTCAGGCTCAACTTGTAATAACTTCGTCCAACGGGCTGTTGCTTAGAGCGGCCAGACTGCGAGCAGCCACGTCCAACAGCCTGGTTGACCAGTCCAGCAACCAGGAGGCCTGTTCAGGGACCGGGCCACGGGCACACTGAGCCCAAAAATCATCGCAAGGTAACCGGCCCACATATCCACTACATCCCTGCTGGTTCAGCACTTCTTGCAAAAACTTATCTAAATGCTCCTTGAAGATATCCACCTTTGTTCCAGCAATATTTACCTTGCTTACTACCTGGTACCACCTTTCCTTAACTTTGTACTACTGCTGTGGCCTTTAATATCAAATGGGTTGCAGTATTGTGTCTGTGTGTATCCATCGCCACACACTTAATCAAGTTACTGTATTAATACTTTAAGATACTGTACCTCTGTTCAAGTATACTGTACAGTCACTTGCACCACTTGTTCACACACCACATTACCTCTAGCAAGACTCAGAAGCACTGATGCAAAATAAAAATCTTTACAAAGAATGTATTACCAAAAAAAAAAAAAAAAAAAAAAATAAAAAAAATATAAATTAATAGTTGAAGATTAGTACAACTGAACACAAAATTGTCACTCACATATTACTTTTTATGTCCTTTTCATATCAATGCAGAAAATGTTATCATAAATTAGGAACTAAATGTGAAATAACTGAAGCTAAATACTTTATACCAAAAAGAGCTAAATTTAGTTATAAAAAAAATGGCAACCCTACTGAAACGTACACACACACTATTAGACAACCACCGGGGCGCCAGTGGCTGTGTGGATAACACGCTGGACACGTAATCCTATGGCCCGGGTTCGATTCCCAGCGCCGGCGAGAAACAAAAATGGGCAGTTTCTTTCACCCTGATGTCCCTGTTACCTAGCAGTAAATAGGTGCCTGGGAGTTAAACAGCTGTTACGGGCTGCTTCTTGGGGTGTGTGTGTGGGAAAAAAAAAACATTAATAGTTAGTAACAGTTGATCGATTGACAGTTGAGAGGTGGGCCGAGAGAGCAGAGCTCAACCCCACCTAACCTAATCTAACCTAAACAACTACAGTAGGTGAATACAAGTCACTACTGCATACGTATACTTTATCATTCTAGTTTACTTCTGTCCCCAAAGCATCCCAAAATAAAACTTATACAAGAGAGAGAATTCTTTTAATTGTACAAAAAAAATATTTAAGGGTCAAAAGTCACATCATGTGAGCCTTAAATAACAATTTTTTCATGTCAAAGTTTTTTTTAAATAAAAACAATGCTTCCTCAGCTTAAAAACATGCACAATAAGAAGGTCCTACCTCAATTAGAAGCAAAATTATTAAGGTCTTTTACTGTACTTGTAAACAAATGTTTTGTATTTTTCACAATGGAAACCTTGCTGTAGGAATATTGTGCATCACTGAGGGCTAAAATTTTGCCTATGGCTCTTCATGTACTCACGTAACTCCATATTCATGTATTCATGTGACATCCTAACAAACTTCATGTAAACCTGAGATGGTTGGGTTAGCAACTGTGATGATTTGGCATGGAAAGACCCGTGAATAACACTAAGCTCCAAATCTGGACAAAGGTGCAACCTCTTAAATCTGATTTCCAAAGTAGCTGCTATGAAATTCACCTCATCAGATCATCACAATTTCCAGCAAATTGTACACTACTATTTAAAAAAAAAAAAAAAATCCACAGAAGTGTGGATGACAATTTTTATAGTGTGGGCGTAGATCACCAATTCCTCTGAGCTTCAGTAGTAGTCAGGGAAAATCGAAAATTCCAGCTTGGCGGCAGGATGTTGCTTCTGGAATCTTTCCTCATCAAGACTCCTCAACAGCTCGGTTGACAGAGCTTCGGCCTCACACTCGTGGGGTCTGCGGTTCGAGTCTCCTAGAGCCCAGGTGAATGGAATGCATTTTTTTTCAATACTTCGTCATTTTACACTTTTAATATTAACCCTTTGGCCACATTAGGTGATGGTGAACCATGTACAAAAATACACCCTGGAACACAAGCATCCTAAGTACACATAACTATACCAACATACCCTGGCACCACATCCCATAACATCACATCTTAACAATTAGTGGTGCCCAAGAAATAAGCCTTCAAATGTAGGAAATTTGCTGCCTGTCTCTGAACCCTAATGAGGCCAAGCATGCAAGAAGCAATACTCGCGGCTGTTATTTCATGAGTATTGCTTAATAGCATGAAACAAATGAGAGTATAATATACACCATAATACTGCATCCCCAAAATTAGACTATTTTGTGAGATTCATGAACGCTGAATCATGGTAAGTAAGTTTGAAAAATAAATGAAAGTTGTTTGATGTGTGCAGAACCTCCATAATAACTATTTTATGGAAAAAATATACAAATTTGCATGCAAGCTTATGATAACCATCTCTATATCATTTTAAATTTTAAAATTATTATTTTCATTAAAATCAAGGATTTTTTAAATCTTTGGATTTAAATCAAATCATCTTGATTTAAATCAAACCTTGGTGGCATTATTAAACACATTAAAAAACTAATTTCCTTAGTTAAAATATGGTTTATTTAATAAGCCCAAACAAATAACCAGAAGGGAGATAACATCAACTCCTTATGTAGTCGAGAAAAATTGTCACAGCTCTAGTTAAGGAGTCTGCAGTCATCAAGTACGTACAGGTATCGTCAAGATGGTTTTCCTAAGGCAAAGGCCAGAGTAAAGTTTCAGGGGAAATAACTGCTATTTTCTATAGTTTGGAGGCATAAGCAATGCGGGCCTGAGGGCCTCTCCAAGCAATAGCCTGTTGGACCAAGTTATCACAAGTCGAGCCTGGCCTCAGGACGGGGCTCGGGGTGTAGAAGAACTCCCAGAACCCTCCCCAGGTATGCTCCAGCTAGATAATTAGAAAATAACACTAATTACCCAAAGGAAAAAAAAAAGTACAATGTTACATAGTGCGATTACAGAATACCGGGGCTCGTCACCGTAGCATCACCCTCAACGCACCTCTGCTTCATTGTTGCCCACAGCAGCATCCAGGTCGTGATGCTTAACAGTCTCCGTGGTGTAGTGGTAAGACACTCGCCTGGCGTTCCGCGAGCGCTATGTCATGGGTTCGTATCCTGGCCGGGGAGGATTTACTGGGCGCAATTCCTTAACTGTAGCCTCTGTTTAACTCAACAGTAAAATGTGTACTTGGTTGTAACAACGATTCTTTCGCGGCGGGGATCGTATTCCAGGGACTTGCCCGAAACGCTACGCGTACTAGTGGCTGTACAAGAATGTAACAACTCTTAAGGGGAATTTAACTGAATCAATTTGTATGCCTTGTAGAACTACTGAATACTGGCATTGATGACTTGAGTGATGTTACTAGGCTAAGTTAGCTAACTTTGTTTGCTTTGGGTGCATTTGTTAAGAATAGGTCAGTTTTTTTTTTCTACCACAGATGTGGCCACACATTTACAATGCTAACCAGCATATATACATTTTCTTCTGTCCTCCATGGACAGGGTTAGAGAAGTGCTAAACATATAGTTCAAGGATTTATTGAACAATCAACCACAGAAGGTGATTCGGTGCTTTGAAAATGCTAAGCTAACCTACATACATAAATACATAGATACACAGATTTACGTATGCCCTACATAAAGTGTTCGATGTGTCTTTTACATAGAGTCATTAATGTGCATTTACAAAGGTGAAATCAGTGTTAGGCTGGATGAATTTTGTTAGGCTCATGTGGAGTTGTTAAATTAGTAGAGTTGGTTAGGTGGGTTTCTTTAGATGGCTTTAGTTTGAATAGATGAGGGTTTTTTTTTAGATAGGTGGCTTTGTTAGGCCAAGTTTGTTAACTTGGCTTGTTAAGTCAGATGCATTTCTTAACTGGATCTGTTTGATTAATTGGGTTTATTTGGAGGGTTTATGGGTGAATTGGACAGGTTTGGGATTAAATTAGTTCACTAGATCCATACACTCAAGGTCAGCTCAAACTCTCTCGAAACAAGCCACTGGCCCCAAGGGGAGGGCCACACACGAACTCTGGCCCCAAGGGGAGGGCCACACACGGACTCTGGTCACAAGGGGGAGGGACCACACGGACGCTGGTCACAAGGGGAGGGCCACAAGGGGGAGGGCCACAGACACTGGTCACAAGGGGAGGGCCACACAGACACTGGCCACAAGGGGGAGGGCCACACGGACACTGGCCACACGGACACTGGCCACACGGACGCTGGCCACACACGGACGCTGGTCACAAGGGGAGGGCCACACACGGACGCTGGTCACAAGGGGAGGGCCACACACAGACGCTGGTCACAAGGGGAGGGCCACACAGACGCTGGTCACAAGGGGAGGGCCACACACGGACGCTGGTCACAAGGGGAGGGCCACACAGACGCTGGTCACAAGGGGAGGGCCACACACGGACAATGGTCATAATGGAAAGGTCATAAGGGAAGGGTCACAAGGATGCTGGTCAGCATCTGGCGCTTGGCTAATGCTTCGTCTCATGCTGGCCACAAGGAGAGGTAAAGACACGGACGCTGGCCACAAGGAGAGGTAAAGACACGGACGCTGGCCACAAGGAGAGGGAAAGACACGGACGCTGGCCACAAGGAGAGGGAAAGACACGGACGCTGGCCACAAGGAGAGGGAAAGACACGGACGCTGGCCACAAGGGGAGGGCCACACACCGACGCTGGCCACAAGGGGAGGGAAAGACACGGACGCTGGCCACAAGGAGAGGGAAAGACACGGACGCTGGCCACAAGGAGAGGGAAAGACACGGACGCTGGCCACAAGGAGAGGGAAAGACACGGACGCTGGCCACAAGGAGAGGGAAAGACACGGACGCTGGCCACAAGGAGAGGGAAAGACACGGACGCTGGCCACAAGGAGAGGGAAAGACACGGACGCTGGCCACAAGGAGAGGGAAAGACACGGACGCTGGCCACAAGGAGAGGGAAAGACACGGACGCTGGCCACAAGGAGAGGGAAAGACACGGACGCCGGCCACAAGGGGAGGGCCACACACCGACGCTGGCCATGAGGGCCACACACCAACGCTGGCCACAAGGGGAGGGCCACACACCGACGCTGGCCACAAGGAGAGGGAAAGACACGGACGCTGGCCACAAGGGGAGGGCCACACACCGACGCTGGCCACAAGGAGAGGGCCACACACCGACGCTGGCCACAAGGAGAGGGCCACACACCGACGCTGGCCACAAGGGGAGGGCCACACACCGACGCTGGCCACAAGGAGAGGGAAAGACACGGACGCTGGCCACAAGGAGAGGGAAAGACACGGACGCTGGCCACAAGGGGAGGGCCACACACCGACGCTGGCCACAAGGAGAGGGCCACACACCGACGCTGGCCACAAGGGGAGGGCCACACACCGACGCTGGCCACAAGGAGAGGGCCACACACCGACGCTGGCCACAAGGGGAGGGCCACACACGGACGCTGGCCACAAGGGGAGGGCCACACACCGACGCTGGCCACAAGGAGAGGGCCACACACCAACGCTGGCCACAAGGGGAGGGCCACACACGGACGCTGGCCACACACCAACGCTGGCCACAAGGGGAGGGCCACACACCGACGCTGGCCATAAGGAGAGGGCCACACACCAACGCTGGCCACAAGGGGAGGGCCACACACCGACGCTGGCCATAAGGAGAGGGCCACACACCAACGCTGGCCACAAGGGGAGGGCCACACACCAACGCTGGCCACAAGGAGAGGGAAAGACACGGACGCTGGCCACAAGGGGAGGGCCACACACCGACGCTGGCCACAAGGAGAGGGCCACACACCAACGCTGGCCACAAGGAGAGGGCCACACACCGACGCTGGCCACAAGGGGAGGGCCACACACCGACGCTGGCCACAAGGAGAGGGAAAGACACGGACGCTGGCCACAAGGGGAGGGCCACACACCGACGCTGGCCACAAGGAGAGGGCCACACACCAACGCTGGCCACAAGGAGAGGGCCACACACCGACGCTGGCCACAAGGGGAGGGCCACACACCGACGCTGGCCACAAGGAGAGGGCCACACACCGACGCTGGCCACAAGGGGAGGGCCACACACGGACGCTGGCCACAAGGAGAGGGAAAGACACGGACGCTGGCCACAAGGAGAGGGAAAGACACGGACGCTGGCCACAAGGAGAGGGAAAGACACGGACGCTGGCCACAAGGGGAGGGCCACACACCGACGCTGGCCACAAGGAGAGGGCCACACACCGACGCTGGCCACAAGGGGAGGGCCACACACCGACGCTGGCCACAAGGAGAGGGCCACACACCGACGCTGGCCACAAGGGGAGGGCCACACACGGACGCTGGCCACAAGGGGAGGGCCACACACGGACGCTGGCCACAAGGGGAGGGCCACACACCGACGCTGGCCACAAGGGGAGGGCCACACACGGACGCTGGCCACAAGGGGAGGGCCACACACGGACGCTGGCCACAAGGGGAGGGCCACACACCGACACTGGCCACAAGGAGAGGGCCACACACCGACACTGGCCACAAGGAGAGGGCCACACACCGACACTGGCCACAAGGAGAGGGCCACACACCGACACTGGCCACAAGGAGAGGGTCACACACGGACGCTGGCCACAATGGGAGGGCCACACACGGACGCTGGCCACAAGGAGAGGGCCACAAGGGGAGGGCCACACACGGACGCTGGCCACAAGGGGAGGGCCACACACCGACGCTGGCCACAAGGGGAGGGCCACACACGGACGCTGGCCACAAGGGGAGGGCCACCCGGATGCCAATGTTGACCATGTAACCCCACCACCAAGTGGACAGGTTGTGGGGGGCACGCCCCTCCTCACTACACCCGCCCCCCACACACACACTCCCACACTAATATACATCATATAAACCCAACACACCCACAAAAATATATACACAAATTATAAATAAGCCATTAGCGGTGGGAGGGTTTTAGCCAAGTTTAAATAGCCAAGAGTCAAGGGATCAGGGAGGGGGTATATTAGTCCATTTCCAGGCTCAGCCTCCCTCATGGACGCCTTCCCCACACTCCCACACACTTCGCCGACACTCTCAACACCTTACCAAGCCCCGTCAACCGCGTACCACGTCTTAAATAACGCCAAAAACTTACGAAAAGTGAGGAAAAGTCTCGACACCTTCCTCTACGCCACTCGCTGTTCAAAACACTGGATGCTGACTGCTGATTGGTCCGCTTCAACAGGCCCACCAACCTTGCAAACTAAGTTTAATTATATATTTTCCCAATGTCAGCTTCTTTTAGTTATACTGGTCACTCAAATAAGTTTTTTATTGATTAATTTTAGAAGAAATGTTCTAGAGGAATAAATTTAAATAATTTGTTTTGTAAATATCGCAATGTTTACATTGATATCAGTGTTGGTGTTCCTGTTAACGCGGTGACGTCGTTGATCGTAAAGGAATTCAAATGAGCGACGCATTGACGCATTCTTGTGATGACGCCGGGGGGGGGGGCCTCCTGGTACAACCTTGACGCCGAGCGCACGTCTAGACGCATCCTCAGCATGGAAGTCGCCGGATCACGCTTTGTTTTGCGATTTGGATGCATACTGCCGTTTGGCATCCTTATTGGACAGTCCGGTGCACGACGCCTGGCGCACATATACCTCCTTGGGTTATCTTGAGAGGATTTCGGTTAGGTGTCCCTGCGGCCCGGTCCTCGACCAGGCCTTCACTCCCAGGAAGCAGCCCGTAGCAGCAGTCATAACTCCCAGGTACCTGTTTACTGCTAGGTAACAGGAGCATCAGGATGAAAGAAGCATTTTGCCCATTTGTCTCTGCCCAACCCGTCCTTGACTCAAGTCCATTACATTCAGCGGTCAACCCCACAGACGCATTCATAAATTTTAACATGCTGTTCATTCAAAACGGGAATTTTCGCAAGTATAAATTAATATTATAATATATTAGCATATTGTGTATATATAGGCATAGGTTAGGTTAGGTTAGGTGTTTAGGTTCTGTTGGCGATTATTTGTATTTGTAGTACATGGGTGAAGCATTTATAGCGTTGTGATTCGAACAAAATTCGTCAGTGAAGCACTTGTTCCGGATATGTTCGAACGTCAGCAGTTGTGAGTCGTGTGTAAACCGCTTTTCATCCATAAACAGGGGGTTTGGCGAGTGCGTGGAATCACTTTTGAATCTTTGTTTGGAGGACGGGCTGCTCTGCCCAGCCTGTCCTCCAAACAAAGATCCAAAAGTGATTCCATGCACCTGCCAAACCCCCTGTTAATGAATGAAAAGCGGTTTACACACGACTCACAACTGCTGACGTTCGAACATATCCGGAACAAGTGCTTCACTGACGAATTTTGTTCGAATCACAACGCTATAAATGCTTCACCCACGTACTACAAATACAAATAATCGCCAACAGAACCTAAACACCTAACCTAACCTATCCTATGCCTATATATACACAATATGCTAATATATTATAATATTAATTTATACTTGAGAAAATTCCCGTTTTGAATGAACAGCGTGTTAAAATTTATGAATGCGTCTGTGGGGTTGACCGCTGAATGTAATGGACTTGAGTCGAGGATGGGTTGCTCTGCCTGCACCGGAGATCGAACCCGGAACCTCAGGCTTACGAATCCGAAGCGCTGTCCACCCAGCTGTTAGGCGCCCCTCGGCGCCTCGGGTCTCGGGATTGTTGATAGATTGTTTTTTTGTTCGACGTGTTTTGGCTGGTTCTCTTTTTTTGTGTTCTCACAAAAAACACTTTTGTGTTTTAGCTGGGGGCGGAGCTTTTGGTTCTGCTTCCCAGTGTTGTGTGTGGGGCGGCGCCTGTGCTTGTCACCTTGAGGAATTCCTGGGGCTCGGACCAGATATGAGGCCGTACTTCATAAACATGATGAAGCCCAAGTACCACAACCCACCCCTGAGGCTGACCCAACAGACCCCCCCATCAACAGCTACAGTCACTGACATCCGCCCAAATAAAGCTACCAATGCTGGACACACATTGTTTGATCAGATGATGGAAAAACTCCTAATTACCTCCTTAGCGCGCCTCACCAAAACCACTCCCCAGGCTGACGTGCCACAAACCCCAACCACCAGTACCAAGAGTAAGACACAGCCACCACCCACATCTAGGTATCCAACTCGTACTATTGGCGCACCAAAGAAAACAGACACATCCACAACCCAAACATCCTAAATGGCTCCCCTAACCTTCATGACTTGGAACGCAAAAAGCGTCAAAACATCCCTCACAGAACTTAAACAATTCCTCTACTCATCCAAACCGGACTTAGCATTCATCACCGAATCCTGGCTCACTCCCAAACAAAATCCCGTATTTAAAAACTTTCAGATGCAGAGACTGGACAGACCCAACCGTATGGGGGGTGGTATTTTCCTTCTAACACGAAGTAATATAACATGTAAACCTGTAACACTAACGTATTTTGTGAACGGTAAATTAGAAGTTCTAGCATGCCTAATACCTTATAATGGTACACACATATCCTTTCTGGGTATATACAACCCTGGAGGCACAATAAACTCAAATGAACTGGAATTTTATCTTAACCAATTACGACACCCGATCATTGTTACAGGTGATCTCAATGCTAACCACCCCACATGGAGTAGAGATACCCAAAATACTGCAGGCACCGATTTGTACAACTACTTAGACACTACACCATATACTCTTCTTTCGCCGCCCTACCTTGCAACCTACTTTAACTACAGAACCAATTATGAAGCCTCACTGGACATCTGCTTTGGCTCTGCACACTTTCAACATGAACTACAGTTTCATACTGGACCAGATATTGGTAGTGACCACAAACCCCTCATAATAAAATTTACTAACTTTCACCCACCAACCCACCCGCTTACGCTTCCCAAGTGGAACATTAAGTACCTAGACAAGAAAAAATGGGCTGATATTGTCCGCCTCCCAGACACAGACGAAGTAGACCCAACAAGCGCCTGTCCACAATCACCTCGCCCATAAATTCTGCAGCCACCCAAATGCTTAAGAAAACTTCAGGACATAGGTCCAACAAACCACTTAAACCGTGGTGGAACGCGGAATGTGCACGAACAGTCGCTTTACGCCGACGAGCCATTCAAAAACAGACGTCAACCCTCCCTACAGAACTGGGTCAATCTCCGGCGGGCTACAGCAGCGGCCAAAAAAACCATACTATCAGCAAAACGAGCATCATGGGCAACATTCTGTGATAGCCTCACACCCACAACGCCGCACTCAAAAGTCTGGGCTACATTTAACAGCATTAAAGGTCGCCCAACATTCCCTTCGTTCCCCCTGATGATCAACGGTTCACTCTGTCAAACACCTCAGGAGCGTGCAAATGTTCTCGCTGAATGCCTTAAAGTTACCCTCTCAACACCCTTCCTTCATGCCCAAGAACTCTCCCTCAGACAAGAAATTGACCGTGCCATACCGCTGCCCATGCTCGGCGCCGACAACATGTACACCTTAAGCGAGCTACGATTGGCCTTAAACCGCCTACCTCTTGGCAAGGCACCTGGAGAGGATGGAATTCCCTATGAACTCATCAAATATCTTCCACCGACTGCACACAGCACTCTTCTAAACTATTACAATCTATGCTGGACTCACGGAAATATTCCTTCACAACGGCAGACCAGTATTATTCTTCCGTTCCTTAAACCAGGAAAAGACCCATCACAACCTGCGTCATACAGACATATCTCCCTACTATCATGCCTCAGTAAAGTCATGGAAAGGCTAGTACATACTCGCCTCCAATGGTACCTAGAGTATAACAATATTATACCGTCACTCCAAGCTGGATTTCGACCGCAATGCTCCACGCTAGATCAAATACTTTGCCTTGAACATGAAATCCGCACCTCTCTCAGAAGCAGTAAATATTGTCTTGTTGTCTACCTAGACCTCAAAGGAGCTTTTGATAGCATTCCTCATACTTGCCTCCTCGCAAAGCTTGCACGTTTAGGCGTACAGGGAAGATTACTTTTATGGTTACAGTCCTATCTCACAAACAGGACCTCCAAAGTCTTTATACAAGGCGAGTTTTCCGATGGCATCCCAATACAAACAGGTGTTCCACAAGGCTCCATACTAAGCCCAACCCTATTTGCCGCATTCTTAGCAGATTTGCCTAACACCCATCCTGTTCACCTCTCGGCGTACGCCGACGACTTAACATTGTATTATTCAGACAATGCTCTACCAAATACAGTCTCTACAATGCAAACAGCACTGGACCACCTCATAGATTGGACACAACAATGGGGCCTTCAAGTCAGTACTACCAAAACCTGCTATCAGATTTTCACTAAAAAAAGACTACTTATAATAATAATAATAATAATAATTTTTATTTAGGTAAGGTACATACATAAAGAGATTTTACAAAGTTTGTTGGCTTTATAGATAGAGCTAGTACATACAATGCCTAAAGCCACTATTACGCAAAGCGTTTCGGGCAGTCATCTACCCACCCTCACAATACACAACACTCCCATCCAACACGTACGAGAACATAAATATCTTGGCATGCACTTAGACTCCCCCTCACTTACCTGGAAAGCACACATTCAACACCTTAAACAGACGACACAACCCCGACTCGCCATACTTAAAGCCCTCACTGGCACCACCTGGGGAGCACACCATAAAATCTTGCTCCGTTTCTATACAACCTACATTCGCACCCAACTGGACTATTGTTGCCAAGCATATGCGTCGGCGGCGCCCACTAACCTACAGAGCCTCGAGGTCATACAAAATAATGTCATGCGACTTATATGTGGCGCAATGCGTTCAACTCCAATCCTCGGACTTTACGGGGAAACAGGCCTCACAAGCCTAGCCACCAGACGAGACATTATGTGTGCCAACTATCTGTCACTCTGTACCACTGCTCACCAGACACACCCATACAGATCAAAAATTAACCCAACAGTTAACCCATATAACCCCCGCTCCCCAACTATTCACTCGCAACCTTTCCTCACACGGGCTACAAATAACCTCAATATAGACCTCTCCCTACTTCAAAACTGTGAAACCCAACCTCCTGTTCCCCCCATTCCACCTTGGCTTTATACAACTCCTAATACAGCAATACAACTCGAAGACAACATTCCAAAATCTGCACCAAACTCAGCCATAGCCTCAGTCTTCGTCTCAACAATGAAAAATTGCTACCCAAATACCACAGAGATTTACACAGATGGGTCTCGCATCTTCATGAACAACGTACCCTCGGTCACTTGCGCTGTATGGATACCGGAATACCATCTCAAGCAGGGATGGCGGTTACCAAACCAACTATCTATTTTCACAGCGGAATTATATGCCTTGTATCAAGCTCTCCAAATCATCACAACATTACCAGTTGGGATATATACAATCTGTAGTGACTCCAAGAGCGCGATTCAAGCAATTTCGTACTCTTCGAAAACATGCAAGGAGATTGTCTACCCATGCCTTCAACTTCTTCACAAACATCAATTGAACGGTTATGACACCTCTATCCAATGGGTCCCAGCACATTGGTATTCTCCATAATGAACTTGTAGACCAACTAGCCAAAGCGATGCACGACACGCCTCACCTCACCCGTCATTCAATTCCCCATGTTGCACGTAAAGGAGCCTTCAAAGATACCATCTCCCAGGATTTTGCAACAAACTGGAAAACGTTATGCTCACCTTTGCACTATGGGCCCATTAAAAAGTAATGGGAAACTTGGAAACATGTCCGATATAAAAGCAGAGAAATTGATGTAACGATGACCAGATTAAGGCTGGGACACACCAAACTAGCAGCACACAGCTCTAAGTACAGAACAGACATCAACGAACTCTGTACTCACTGTCAGGTGCCTGAAACAGTCGAACACTATCTCCTGCACTGCTTCCGACATTATAGTGCCAGAGTAAATTTCAAGCAAGTCTTTATCGCACTTAAAATACCTTTCACCATCGAGCATATATTAGGAGGCGGTGACCACTCGTCACAAGAAAAATACCAAATAGTCAAAGCACTGGCTAAATATCTCCAATCGACCAACAAATTGGGTCACATCTGACCCGCGCCACATTTATACCTGGCGCCACCAACAGCTAAACACAGACAACAACTACCTCGTGGCAACACCAATGATCAGCTGACGCCATAAACACAACACACCGCCCTACGGTGCGGCAAGTCTCCCTCAAACACACCTCTGTTTTAATCACCGTTCCTCTATCTACAGCACAACGCAACAAGCACCTTGGTAGCTCCGATCATCTTCAACATAAACGCGTCCACCAACATCAGTACTGGTGCAGTCATCGGGAGGACAAACCCTTCATGCAAACTGCACCTACTATCAACAAGAAGAAGAAGAAGATTGTTTTTTTGTTCGACGTGTTTTGGCTGGTTCTCTTTTTTTTTGTGTTCTCACAAAAAACACTTTTGTGTTTTAGCTGGGGGCCGAGCTTTTGCTTCTGCTTCCCAGTGTTGTGTGTGTGTGGGGGGGGCGGGGCCGGTGCTTGTCACCTTGAGGTATTCCTGGGGCTCGGACCAGATATGAGGCCGTACTTCATAAACATGATGAGTGACTGGTTCAAGGAATACCAAATCCCAGATGACATTGATATGGAGTTAAGTGGCGACCACCGGCCGGGTCGGACGCTCCTGAAGTCTTTCCGCTCCTGGCAAGTGTTTACCTTGGACGATTGTTGGTTGCCCTGCCTGGTGGTGGTAGTTTCCCACTGACGGGGTGACGTTTGGATTTGCCATGTGGACTTCTCGACCTCCAGTGAAGAGGACATAGTCGGCTGGTCTGGCATTTACGGTGCCGGTGGACCATCAGTTGGTTGGTGTCGCCCTGGTGGACGTGCTTCATGTGCAGCTGTCGGACCTGGTGGGCGTCCAGCTGCTTCAGGGCAACCGTGCTGTGGTCAAGTTCCACCTCCAGGCTGCCTTTCAGGCGTTTCTCGAGCGGTGTGAGGGGCGTGTTTACCCTCTCCCTGATACTGATGGTTCTGTTAAGGTGGTGAATCTTAGTGTCGCCTTGACGTATGTGGCGGTGCATGGTGCCCCCTTCGAATTTCAAGACGAACTTTTAAGATTTTCCCGTTCATATTTTTGAGTTTGTCCATCAATGATATTATGTACTTATTGTCCTGGCCGTGGTCTCTACGAGTTTGAGTTATTGGAATGAATCAGTCTGAATATTACAAACACGTTTGCTATCTTAACTCCCAAATATATCCCTTTGTTTTGTTTGAGTAATTCCCACACTTAACGTAAATTCATCCCTCTTTTCCAAGTAATTTGGGGATTAAGTCCCAAGGGTTAAATGATTGATTAATTGGTCCAGACCTCGATTAAGTGACAGCTTTGGTTACTGGTCTGGTGGTGGCGGCGTACAGAGATCCCTTGAGTTGGCTAGCAAGCCTCGTACAACGTCACGTGGCTGTAGAGTCTTAGCTGATCGTGCGGCTAAGACCACGTGCCGTGGGACTCAGCTGAGAGTTAGCTCTCGGGTCCTGGGAATTAAGTTTAAGTTAATTACGGGCGGAGTGTTGGATGAGAGAGAGCCACTACAATGTCGCGTGTTACACTGTGCCAGGCGAGTTTCTTAACCACTACACTACGGGGACTGCTTAAAAATCTAATATAAACGTGATAATGACAGGCATAGACTTTTGTGTGTGTGTGTGTGTGTGTGTGTGTATATATATATATATATATATATATATATATATATATATATATATATATATATATATATATATATATATACATATGCAATTGACGATCACAAAACACTGATCATTTTATGCGGAAAATCCACAGAGAAATATGAAATGAGGTGAACGTTTCGGCTTTGTTAAAGCTTTTGTCAACACCAGACTGACGGGAGAACAGACTCTTCAGTCACCATCTGGTCACCACTTGGTCCGGGAGACATCTCCCGTCACGCAGGGTGCAGTCGCGCCTCCACAGATCTCCAGTATCAGCTCTTGATACTGGTAATGGCTCAAAAGGGCCACCACGTACGGGCTATTCATGCCCGTGTCACCTCTTGGGTGGCTTAATCTTCATCAATCATCAATCATCACCAGACTGACAGAGTCTCCGTGGTGTAGTGGTAAGACACTCGCCTGGCGTTCCGCGAGCGCTATGTCATGGGTTCGTATCCTGGCCGGGGAGGATTTACTGGGCGCAATTCCTTAACTGTAGCCTCTGTTTAACGCAACAGTAAAATGCGTACTTGGATGAAAAAACGATTCTTCGCGGCAGGGGATAGTATTCCAGGGACCTGCCCGAAACGCTATGCGTACTAGTGGCTGTACAAGATGATGATGAAGATTAAGCCACCCAAAAGGTGGCATGGGCATGAATAGCCCGTAAGTGGTGGCCTTTTTAAGCCATTACCAGTATCAAGAGCTGATACTGGAGATCTGTGGAGGTGCGAATGCACCCTGCATGATGGGAGATGTCTCCCTTGTGAATGTGTTAAGATGAAGATGAAGCCACCCAAAAGGTGGCACGGGCATGAATTGGTAAGTGGTGGCCCTTTTGAGCCATCACCAGTATCAATAGATGATACTGGAGATCTGTGGAGGTGCGACTGCACCCAGCGTGACGGGAGATGTCTCCCGTGTTTTAAACAGATGAAGAAGATGAAGATGAAGCCACCCAAAAGGTGGCACGGGCATGAATAGCTCGTAAGTGGTGGCCCTTTCGAGCCATCACCAGTATCAAGAGCTGATACTGGAGATCTGTGGAGGTGCAAGTGCACTCTGAGTGACGGGAGATGTCTCCCATGAATGTGTCCAAGATGACGATTAAACCATCCAAAAGGTGGCACGGGCATGAATAGCCCGTAAGTGGTGGCCCTTTTGAGCCATTACCAGTATCAAGAGCTGATACTGGAGATCTGTGGAGGTGCAACTGCACCCTGCGTGACGGGAGATGTCTCCCGGACCAAGTGTGTGACCAAGTGGTGATTGATTGATGAAGATTAAGCCACCCAAAAGGTGGCACGGGCATGAATAGCCCGTAAGTGGAGGCCTTTTTAAGCCATTACCAGTATCAAGAGCTGATACTGAAGATCTGTGGAGGTGCGAATGCACCCTGCATGACGGGAGATGTCTCCCTTGTGAATGTGTTAAGATGAAGATGAAGCCACCCAAAAGGTGGCACGGGCATGAATAGCTCGTAAGTGGTGGCCCTTTTGAGCCATCACCAGTATCAATAGATGATACTGGAGATCAGTGGAGGTGCGACTGCACCCAGCGTGACGGGAGATGTCTCCCGGACCAAATGGTGACCAGATGGTGGGCTGTACAAGAATGTAACAACTCTTGTATATTTCTCAAAAAAAAAAGAAAAAAAGAGAAGGGAGAAGGGGGAGGATATATAGGCCGACACCTGACCAACCCATCCCTAGGGTTGGTCAGGTGTAATTAACCAAAAACAGGTATAGCTTAGCTTAGAATGGTCAAAGAGGATTAAGCGGTCAGAGAATAAGGATGAAAGATTAAAGAAAAGCCTCATGAACACACAATATATGAATATACAATTATAATGAGACATTGTAAGCCTCTCTATCAGAGTTGTTTCTTAAACTGTTGTGCAATATTATAACTTAAAAATGGATCAAGTTTGTACATTCCAGTACTAACATTAAGAAGATTTGGACACTGACTGATTAGAGCAGACATCAAATTCTGTGGGGATTTCGTGGAACGGAATTTGATTGAGTCTGCTCTAATCAGTCAGTGTCCAAATCTTCTTAATGTTAGTACTGGAATGTACAAACTTGATCCATTTTTAAGTTATAATATTGCACAACAGTTTAAGAAACAACTCTGATAGAGAGGCTTACAATGTCTCATTATAATTGTATATTCATATATTGTGTGTTCATGAGGCTTTTCTTTAATCTTTCATCCTTATTCTCTGACCGCTTAATCCTCTTTGACCATTCTAAGCTAAGCTATACCTGTTTTTGGTTAATTACACCTAACCAACCCTAGGGATGGGTTGGTCAGGTGTCGGCCTATATATCCTCCCCCTTCTCCCTTCTCCTTAGTCAGTCTGGTGTTGACAAAGGCTTTAACAAAGCCGAAACGTTCACCTCATTTCATATTTCTCTGTGGATTTTCCGCATATATATATATATATATATATATATATATATATATATATATATATATATATATATATATATATATATATATATATATATGTATATATTGTATACATGTACACTTGCCCCCACGAAGGATGTAACCTTCAATGTAAGTACATAGGTATGACGTCGACCAAGCTGACGAGGCGTCTGACATGCCATCTTCAATCTGGTGCCCCTAGGAATCACATGAGACAAGCCCATGACATTACTCTAACAAGAGAAATGTTGAACAAGAATACTTGCATAATAGACAAAACCCAAGATTCAAGAAGATTACAAATTCTTGAGGCAATTCACATAAGAATAGAGCGACCTACCATGAACACCCAAATCACGGAACTATTTACTCTACCCACCATGAGAGTAAGGACAAGACAAGAACATATCGATGCCAACACAGAAGACAATGTCCAACATAACAGGCCAATTACACTGGATTAATCTTTGTGTTTAGATAGGAGATGCCTCGTATGGGCCAATAAGCCTTCTGCAGCCCCTATGTTTATCCCTTATGTATCCCCCCATGTTTTTCACCTTCATTGTATTATCACCTGACCTAATGCGGGTATAAAATCAACTAGTATTGTAAGATCTGTTCACTTGAGAATGAACCATGGAGGTTCGAAACGTCGTGCAAATTATACAAATAAGTGTAATACACTCTATAGTAAATCACTTCTTTTCTTCACCTTAAAAGTACGAAAATGAGTTTTGGAGAACTCCTATTCCAATTAAGCCCTGATGCTAAGAAAATAGTTAGAGGGATAGAAGCCCTAAACCAGAAAATAATAAATACAGAATATGCGGTCATATTCAATGAAATATATCCACAGAGAAATATGAAATGAGGTGTTTATGAGGAGGAATAATGAGGTGTTTGCACCTCATTTCATATTTCTCTGTGGATTTTCCGCATATATATATATATATATATATATATATATATATATATATATATATATATATATATATATATATGTCGTACCTAGTAGCCAGAACGCACTTCTCAGCCTACTATGCAAGGCCCGATTTGCCTAATAAGCCAAGTTTTCCTGAATTAATATATTTTCTCTAATTTTTTTCTTATGAAATGATAAAGCTACCCATTTTATTATGTATGAGGTCAATTTTTTTTTATTGGAGTTAAAATTAATGTAGATATATGACCTAACCTAACCAACCCTACCTAACCTAACCTAACCTATCTCTATCGGTTAGGTTAGGTTAGGTAGCCGGAAAAGTTAGGTTAGGTTAGGTTAAGTAGGTTAGGTAGTCGAAAAACAATTAATTCATGAAAACTTGGCTTATTAGGCAAATTGGGCCTTGCATAGTAGGCTGAGAAGTGCGTTCTGGCTACTAGGTACGACATATATATATATATATATATATATATATATATATATATATATATATATATATATATATATATATATATATATATATATAAGCCTATACTTGCATAAACCACAAGTGAAGATTAACAATCTTTGGACAACACCCACCAGTGGGACTCGAACCCAGAAAGCACAACTACCTTCCAGTAGCTGGCATAACTAGTATGCTTTATAGTATGATTGTATGATTAACTAGTATGATTGTTAATCTTCACTTGTGGTTTATGCAAGTATAGGCTTATAAGCTGGACACGAGTTCTCTCACATTGACAGTGGCTTGACGAAAAATGCAGACTGACCCCTCACTCATCTGGTGCCTTCGGGAGGTGGAGATGTTTGAGATATATATCTCGAACTATCTACTTCTTTTGTAAGGTCTGATGGCGTAGTGGGTTAAAGCATACTAGTTATGCCAGCTACTGGAAGGTAGTTGTGCTTTCTGGGTTCGAGTCCCACTGGTGGGTGTTGTCCAAAGATTGTTATATATATATATATATATATATATATATATATATATATATATATATATATATATATATATATATATATATATATATATATATATATATATATGTCGTACCTAGTAGCCAGAACTCACTTCTCAGCCTACTATGCAAGGCCCGATTTGCCTAATAAGCCAAGTTTTCATGAATTAATGTTTTTTCGTCTACCTAACCTACCTAACCTAACCTAACCTAGCTTTTTTTGGCTACCTAACCTAACCTTACCTATATATATAGGTTAGGTTAGGTAGGGTTGGTTAGGTTCGGTCATATATCTACGTTAATTTTAACTCCAATAAAAAAAAATTGACCTCATACATAGTGAAAAGGGTTGCTTTATCATTTCATAAGAAAAAAATTATAGTAAATATATTAATTCAGGAAAACTTGGCTTATTAGGCAAATCGGGCCTTGAATAGTAGGCTGAGAAGTGAGTTCTGGCTACTAGGTACGACATATATATATATATATATATATATATATATATATATATATATATATTTATATATATTTATATATATTTATATATATATATATATATATATATATATATATATATATATATATATATATATATAATATATACACGAGTATATATGACCTATGACCATTCTGCACAGATAGAGCTTCACATCGAGAGCTGATAAAGATAGATAACGACTGTTGGTTGTCGGTAACTTTAACTTGAAACCCATAGACTGGGAAGCATATGAAGCTAGAACAGAGGCTTTTTGGACTTGTAGATTCGTAAACCTCATCCTGGAAACATTTATGTATCAACACATTAAACAAGTTACGAGGATGAGGGAAGGGGATGTTCCCTCCATGCTGGAGTTGATATATACAGCAAAGAAGAGATATTTGACATTCAGTACCTTCCTCCCTTGGATAAAAGTGACCATGTCTTTTTGGGAATAAAGTATGCAATGCGCTATAATCTGGAAGAAAATGAGGAGGTTGAAGCAGTTGAAAAACCTGATTTCAGCAGAGGTCAATATGGGGAACTCAGACATTTCTTTAGGGATTTGACTGGAAAGACTTGCTGTTAGGAAATGAAGTAAATGAGATGTATGTCAAGTTTTGTGAATTATAGGATTAAGGCACAACAAAATTTATACCAAAGCAGAGATGCAGGACTATGAAACAGGATTGGTTTAACAGAAACTGCGAGAGGGCCAGAGACCAAAAGACACAAAAATGGAATCAATACAGGAAGAGGCCAAACCCCCAAACATACCAGTGATACAAAGATGCGAGAAACAACTACACGGCAATGAGGAGAGATGTGGAAAGAAATTTTGAAAAGGGGATTGCGGACAAATGTAAAACAGAACCAGGTAAAATCTTCGAAGATACAATTGACGATTTACTATAAAACCAAAAAAACGGCCAACCTACTCATGAGAAACTCTCCAGACACAAAGCAGAACGCTTTAAAAGAGACCAACGTCGTCTATGCCTTCAAATGCCCTCTTGGGGACTGTAAGCCTCAAAGAACTCAGTATATAGGCAAGACAACAACATCTCTTTCCAGGCGATTAACGATGCATAAGCAACAGGGCTCCATTAAGGAATATATAATCTCTTCCCACAACCAAACCATCACCAGAAAAATCTTAACAAACAACACAGAAATAATCGATAGATACAACGATAGCAGGCGGCTTGACATCTGCGAGGCACTACACATCAAGAAGTCAACACCAGCAATCAACAGCCAATTAATGCACAACTATATTCTACCCAATTCAAGACTCCGCACCAATATAGAAGCATCAAGAAATATGGGCCAATAGGCCCTTTGCAGTTACTTCCATTCTTCCCTTTAATTTACCCAATTTATACCTATTGTTTCGTGTTCTGTCTTGTGTTGAAAGTTTTGTTCACCTCATCCAAAACAGTTGTAACATATCACCTCACCCAAATGCGGGTATATAAGATGAAAGCTGTTTAAATTATAGCATAGTAGAACTCAGTTTAGTGTTTGCAGGTTATAGTTGTGTGTGTGTTAACTAAAGTCTTTGAAAATGTAATAAGTTATTATGAAACGCGTTCAAGTGTCGCGTCAGACTAGAAATAAAAATGAATTTTGGAGAATTGATTTTTCAATTACCATCAACAGTGAAAAGAAACATAAGAAATATTGAGAAAATTCGTGTTAGAATTATAAATCTTACTTTTTCGGTCAAATTTAATAATATATGTTTACAAGAAAGACTGCTACCCATATATATATATTATATATATATATATATATATATATATATATATATATATATATATATATATATATATATATATATATATATATATATATATATATATATATATATATATATATATATATATATATATATATGTCGTACCTAGTAGCCAGAACGCACTTCTCAGCCTACTGTGCAAGGCCCGATTTGCCTAATAGGCCAAGTTTTTCTGAATTTATATTTTTTTCTTATGAAATGATAAATCTGTCCATTTGATTATGTATGATATATATATCTTTAGAAATAAATATATCTTTGATATCCCCAGAGTCAAACTTAATCTGTGTAAACACTCTATGCAAATAAAGGGACCCTGAATGCTAAGGGACCCTAAGAATTTATCTACTTAAAATTATCTGTTAGATTAAGGACCTGCCCGAAACGCTGCGCGTACTAGTGGCTTTACAAGAGTGTAAATACTGTACTATGCTATGTATTCTCACAAACCCAATGTACCTTATTGTATATAAATAAATAAATAAATAAAGTTATTCTACTTTATTTTGTTTTAGTGTAACTTAAGTAATTAATTACATTGTAATTATAATATCATAGTAAGTAAGGTTTTATCTTATAGAATTATTAATTGTTAGTTGATTTGTAGTGGCCATCTATTGAAAGTACCTTAAGCAATCTACCTCATCTTGTGTATAATTATATATATTCTTTTTTTTATATCTAGATCTTTTTATAATTGTCTTTTTTGTTTTTTTTCTGTCAAACAGTCCTCTTATGCAATCTATTATTGACCCAGACCTAAACCTCTTAGCTAGTATCCATGACAATCATCACTTTAATGATCAAAATTGCAGGTATTATACAGCACATTATGTAAACAATGTATTAACATGTAATCACAATGTTTCTGTAACTTGAATGTAAGATCTCTAAGCAAACACTTTGGTGATGTTAATGTCCTGATTCAAACAGGTGACAACAAATTCTCTTTTATTGTGTTTACTGAAACGTTGTTGAAAGAGGACACTACTCAACTCTACAACATACCTAACTACTCAGCTATTCACAACTGTCGTCCTGTACAAAGAGATGGTGGTACGTCTCTTTGCTACCACCAAGAACTGATTTGCTTAAAAGTAATTAAAACTAGAGACCCTTACCTTGAGGTTACCTTGAGGTGCTTCCGGGGCTTAGCGTCCCCGTGGCCCGGTCGTCGACCAGGCCTCCTGGTTGCTGGACTGATCAACCAGGCTGTTGGACGCGGCTGCTCGCAGCCTGACGTATCTCCCTTGTGGAGAGTATATATTTGCCTGTTTCAGAGTCAAGGGTAGTGAGGCTGTCCTGACTGTGGGAGCAGTCTACAGAATTCCTAACACTGATGTGACAGAATTTAACTTAAACCTTAGAAATCTAATACTAGAGAACAGACTGAACAAAAACCACTTAATTATTTCTGGTGACTTTAACGTTGACCTCTGCGAGCCTGAACACCCTACTGCTGTTAGCTTCCTCAACTGTATGAATTCCTGCTTCCTCATACCCTTAATCACTAGACCTACTAGAATCACTGACAGTACTGCCACGACTCTAGATCACATCTGGACCAACATAACCTCTCCGCTTACTTCAGGTATAATCACCGATAGCACTACAGACCATTACCCCACATTTCTCTTAACTAACATTAGCAAACCACCTCTAGAGACAAGGGAGTTAAGCTTTAGGCTGCACAATGAAACTGTTATAGACAATTTTATAACTGCTGCTGATAATGTCAACTGGGAGTCCGAGTTAGGTAACATAGGGGACATCAACCTAGCAGTGCAATCTTTTCTTAAAAAAACTCTTAGCCTTTATAACACCCACTGTCCTATGCTTACAAAACAAGTCACAACCAAAAGGCTTAACAATCCCTGGCTTACAAAGGAGATACTTAAATCTATTAATAAAAAACATGACCTTGAGAAGAAGTATAGGTTAGGAACCGTCTCCAAAGAACTTTCAAACTCGTCATTACTATCTAAAATAATTAGAAGAGCCAAAACTAAATACTACGAAGATAAATTTACCCAAACAAAGGGCAACATTAAGAAAACATGGAACACAATTTCATAAATATTGGGATCAAAAATGATTTTAAATAACAAACCAATACTCCTGTCCAATAACGATGGTCAGCTTTCAGCCTCAGTTTCTGCTATAAGTTCAATAGGTTCTTCTCTTCCATTGGGAAGAGAAGAAGGTTCTTCTCTTCCCTTGCAAATGATATTCCAACTTCCAGTACTGATGTTAAGGACTATCTTACAGGTAACTATCCACAGTCTCTGTACCTAAAGCCTGTTAATTCCACTGACGTTAATGAGATAATCCTTTCCCTTACAACCAAGTCTAGTGCCCTTGAGGAGATACCAACTTGAATTTACAAAAAAGCCTCCAGAACTTTAGCCCCTGCTATTGCTTTGCTCTTCAACAAGTCATTTGAACTCCAAACCTTTCCAGATATTCTAAAAAAAGCGAGAGTAACGCCTGTCCACAAATGTGGTGATCTCACAGATGTTAACAACTACAGACCTATATCAATCCTGCCTAACTTGTCAAAAATATTTGAAAAACTAATCTACAAGCAGCTTTACTCTTATCTAGCCAAACACAATATACTTAGCTCTTGTCAATAAGGCTTCAGACCCAAAAAAGCACTAACGATGCACTTATTAGTATGATTAACTTGATTTATGCAGCTCTTGATAAAAAGGAGTTCCCTGTTGGGTTATTTGTGGACCTGCGTAAGGCTTTTGACACTGTCAACCACCAAAACCTTCTTCTTAAATTACATCATTATGGAGTCAGAGGACACTCCCTGCATTACCTCAAATCCTACCTTACTGACAGGCTCCAGTATGTTTCTGTGAATAATACAATTTCTCCCACCCTACCCATCAACATCGGTGTTCCTCAGGGCAGCATACTTGGCCCTCTCCTCTTTTTCATCTACATTAATGACCTTCCAAATGCCTCCCAACACCTCAAACCAATTCTATTTGCTGACGACACAACCTTCATTTACTGCAGTCCTGACCCCCTTGCTCTAAATGCCACAGTAAATACTGAGCTAAATAAAGTCCATCTTTGGCTAACTGCCAACAAACTCACCCTTAACATTGACAAAACTTTATATATTCTGTTTGGCAATAAATCCTCTAATCAAATAAATCTCAAAATAAACATTACCCAAATTTGTAACAAATTAGATGGCAAGTTCCTTGGCATTCTCATTGACCACAAGCTGAATTTCCAGGGACACATTCTAAACATATCAAAAAAAGTTTCAAAAACTGTGGGCATTCTTTCTAAGATCAGATATTATGTACCACGCCCTGCCCTGGTGACTCTCTATTACTCCCTTATCTATCCATATCTCAACTATGGTATTTGTGCTTGGGGCTCTACTAGGGCGTGTCGATGCATAAGCAACAGGGCTCCATTAAGGAACATATAATCTCTTCCCATAACCAAACCATCGCCAGAGAAATCCTAGTAAACAACACAGAAATCATCGATAGATACAGCGATAGCAGGCGGCTTGACGTTTGCGAGGCACTACACATCAAGAAGTCAACACCAGCAATCAACAGCCAATTATTGCACAACTATATTCTACCCACCTCAAGACTCCGCTCCAATATAGAAGCATCAAGAAATATGGACCAATAGGCTTTCTACAAACACTTCTATTCAATACCCATTGTTTCTGTTCTGTCTTGTGTTGATACTTTTAATACCCTATTAATATCCCCTCTTGTTCTGTCTTGTGTTAATGCCACATCACCCCTCCCACCTCACTCAAATGTAGATATAAAATCAGAGATACGTAAGTTCTAATCAGTTGTGTATTTGTGAAGTCTTTGAAAATGTAATAAGTTTTACGAAACGCGCCCGTGTCGCGTCAGACTAGAAATAAAAATGAATTTTGGAGAAGTGATTTTTGATTTACCTCCAACAGTGAAGCGTAATGTACGAAAGATTGAGAAAATTCGTGTTAGAATTATTAATCTTACTTTTTCGGTCATATTTAATAATATATATATATATATACAACTTTAGAACACTTTCCCA